>NC_064647.1:177517742-177817742 GCF_023864345.2 Schistocerca serialis cubense | reverse complement strand
GATGTAAGACAGGGATGCAGTCTTTCGACCATTCTGTTCAATCTGTACATCGAAGAAGCGATGATGGAAATAAAAGAAATGTTGAGGAGTGGGATTAAAATTCAAGGTGAAAGGATATCAACGATACGATTCGCTGATGAAGAAAATGGGTCTGAGCACTATGCGACTTAACTTCTGAGGTCATCAGTCGCCTAGAACTTAGAACTAATTAAACCTAACTAACCTAAGGACATCACACACATCCATGCCCGAGGCAGGATTCGAACCTGCGACCGTAGCGGTCGCTCGGCTCCAGACTGTAGCGCCTAGAACCGCACGGCCACTCCGGCCGTCTTCGCTGATGACATTGCTATCCTGGGTTAAAGGGGAATTACATAAGTTGCTGAGTGGAACGAACTGTCTAGTGAGTATAGAATACAGATTGAGAGTAAATCGGAGAAACAGGAAAGTAATGAGAAGTAGCTGAAATGCGAACAGCCATAAACTTAACATCAGGATTGATGGGCACGAAGTAGAGGAAGTTAAGGAATTTTGCTAGCTAGGCCGTAAAATAACCAATCACGGACGGAGCAAGGAGGACATCAAAACCAGATTAGCAATGGCAAAAAGATAATTCCTGGTAATGAGACGTCTACTAATATCAAATATCGGCCTTCATTTGAGGAAGAAATTTCTGAGAATGTACGTCTGGAGTACAGCTTTGTATGGTATGAAAAATGGACTGTGGGAAAACCGGAACAGCAGAGAATCGAAGCATTTGAAATGTGGTGCTACAGGCGAATGTTGAAAATTAGATGGTTTGGTAAGGTAAGGAAAGAGGAGATTATGTACAGAATTGAAAAGAAATATGTCGAAAACACTTTCAAGGGGAAGGGACAGGGCGATAAGACATATGTTAAGACATCACGTGCTGACATCCATCGTACTGGAGGGAGATATTGAGGTCAAAAACTGTAGAGGAAGACAGAGATTGGAATACATAAAGCAAATAGTTGATGATGTAGGTTGCAAGTGCTACTCTGAGATGAAGTGGTTGGTACAGGAGAGGAACTCGTGGCGGGTCGCATCAAACCAGTCAGGAGGCTGATGACACAAAAAAAAAAAAAAAAAAAAAATGACAGCTTCATCTGCAAACAATCAAAGAGGTGAGCTTAGACTGTCTCCTAAATCTTTTCATGTAGATCAGGAACAGCAGAGGTCCTATAACACTTCCTTGGGGAACGCTACATATTATTTCTGTTTTATTCGATGACTTTCCGTCAGTTATTAAGAACTGTGGCCTTTCTAATAGGATATCAAGAATCCAGTCACGCAACTTAGACGATACTCCACAGGCATGTAACTTGAATGGAAGCCTCTTGTGAGAAATTGTGTCAAAAGCCTTCTGGAAATATAAAAATTGTGGAATCAAGTTGACATCCCTGTCGATAGCTGTCATTACTTCGTGAAACGCAAGAGCTAGTTGTGTTTCACAATCTTCTGGTGCAACGAAATCAACTCTGAAATGTACTGTGCTAAATACGGGATACTGAAGAAACGACTTCAGCGTGTTCGTGGTCACAAAAGCGCAAACCGAAGTGTTCCATCTCCATGACAGCGCAAAGCCTAACAAGAGAGGAGATCACAAAACTTCACTGGACTGCTGTTCCTCAGTCACACTACAGCCTGGACTCGCGCCTTCCGACTTCCATCTGTTCGGTACAATGGTATGCACTGTGGGAAGCACTACGTGGATGATGCGGAGGTTATTGATGTACGAACACGTTGGCTCCGACGGGGGAAAGTGGAGTGGTACCATGCGGGCACGAAGGCCTCGCCAGTAAGGTGCCACTGAACGGAGGTTATGTTGAAAAATGGGGTCAAAAGTTGGCAATAACATAGAGTATAGGAATCCTCAATAAAACCAATCTGCTTTCACAAAAAATGTGATTCATCACTCATCAAATGTTTTTTATTCTAGTGTTTCATCACAATATCATTTCTTTTGACGATGACCGGTTTCAGTCAGTAATGACCATTCTCAGATCTTTCCTACACCATGTCCGAAAGTGATAAGGCCGTAATGGCATCGTCAAAACATATAAATACACTCCTGGAAATGGAAAAAAGAACACATTGACACCGGTGTGTCAGACCCACCATACTTGCTCCGGACACTGCGAGAGGGCTGTACAAGCAATGATCACACGCACGGCATAGCGGACACACCAGGAACCGCAGTGTTGGCCGTCGAATGGCGCTAGCTGCGCAGCATTTGTGCACCGCCGCCGTCAGTGTCAGCCAGTTTGCCGTGGCATACGGAGCTCCATCGCAGTCTTTAACACTGGTAGCATGCCGCGACAGCGTGGACGTGAACCGTATGTGCAGCTGACGGACTTTGAGCGAGGGCGTATAGTGGGCATGCGGAAGGCCGGGTGGACGTACCGCCGAATTGCTCAACACGTGGGGCGTGAGGTCTCCACAGTACATCGATGTTGTCGCCAGTGGTCGGCGGAAGGTGCACGTGCCCGTCGACCTGGGACCGGACCGCAGCGACGCACGGATGCACGCCAAGACCGTAGGATCCTACGCAGTGCCGTAGGGGACCGCACCGCCACTTCCCAGCAAATTAGGGACACTGTTGCTCCTGGGGTATCGGCGAGGACCATTCGCAACCGTCTCCATGAAGCTGGGCTACGGTCCCGCACACCGTTAGGCCGTCTTCCGCTCACGCCCCAACATCGTGCAGCCCGCCTCCAGTGGTGTCGCGACAGGCGTGAATGGAGGGACGAATGGAGACGTGTCGTCTTCAGCGATGAGAGTCGCTTCTGCCTTGGTGCCAATGATGGTCGTATGCGTGTTTGGCGCCGTGCAGGTGAGCGCCACAATCAGGACTGCATACGACCGAGGCACACAGGGCCAACACCCGGCATCATGGTGTGGGGAGCGATCTCCTACACTGGCCGTACACCACTGGTGATCGTCGAGGGGACACTGAATAGTGCACGGTACATCCAAACCGTCATCGAACCCATCGTTCTACCATTCCTAGACCGGCAAGGGAACTTGCTGTTCCAACAGGACAATGCACGTCCGCATGTATCCCGTGTCACCCAACGTGCTCTAGAAGGTGTAAGTCAACTACCCTGGCCAGCAAGATCTCCGGATCTGTCCCCCATTGAGCATGTTTGGGACTGGATGAAGCGTCGTCTCACGCGGTCTGTACGTCCAGCACGAACGCTGGTCCAACTGAGGCGCCAGGTGGAAATGGCATGGCAAGCCGTTCCACAGGACTACATCCAGCATCTCTACGATCGTCTCCATGGGAGAATAGCAGCCTGCATTGCTGCGAAAGGTGGATATACACTGTACTAGTGCCGACATTGTGCATGCTCTGTTGCCTGTGTCTATGTGCCTGTGGGTCTGTCAGTGTGATCATGTGATGTATCTGACCCCAGGAATGTGTCAATAAAGTTTCCCCTTCCTGGGACAATGAATTCACGGTGTTCTTATTTCAATTTCCAGGAGTGTATTTATATGTTTTGACGATGCCATTACAGCCTTATCACTTTCGGACATGGTGTAGGAAAGATCTGAGAATGGTCATTACTGACTGAAACCGGCCATCGTCAAAAGAATTAATATTGTGATCAAAGACTGGAATAAAAAACATTTGACAGTATTGGATCACTGTTCATATACGCCACTATGTCGCAGCTGGTGATTCATTACTTACTGAATACCCCCCGTATATGCTTCTGGGACATGACGAATAAAATTTTATCCTTATGCGGTTTTATATTCCTTACTTTCAGAAGAGAGAGAAGCAGTTCCTGCAGATGGTGTCAGCACGCGATGATTACTATTGCATCTAACTTTACTGGAGCCTTTGCGGTACAAAGAGCGGTGAACAACCCGTTATGACCCAAGGTACGAAATGGCTTACACTTTGGTTAGCACTACAATCGTCCTGGTGAATGTACGCATCCTCGAGTGTCACCAATACAGCATGTATGGGACGCGATGGGAAGACGCATACTTTCATACGAGCTTCCATCCAGCAGTTTTCATGAACTGACAAAGCACGTGTTTCATGCAGAGCAAACAGTTCCTGAAGATGACATTTTGCGGCTGTTAACTTTCTTGTCACAACGAATAAAAGAGTGTGATCGTGAGGGACGTCAGTTTCGGTTGGAAAGAATATTATATCGTGTTATACGCGTGACGAACATCTCCACGAGTTTAATAAATATCGGACAGATACTTCTTGGTGAACGTCTTCTTTTTCCGTCGGTGTAAAGTTTTTCTGGAGCATGTTGTCCGACTTATCTGTAAGGCGCAGGAGTTACCTTCTTCCTTGATACAATGTTTTATTTTCCTTCTGGACAAAAAGTTGTTTGCGGTAGTCAAGATAAATGGGAGATCCTGTATACCACATTATGAAAGTGTCCTGAACAAGTCTTGCAATATAAACACAGCACTTTGCAACGAGATAATGCTGAAGCACTTGCGTAGATCGAGCTACTCTCTGAACTCCAGTCTCTGCTTCCCTAAGAGAATATCTTATGCTCTATTCTTTTATAATCTTCCGTGACACGGAAGTTACGTTATGCAGAACATTTACATGGTAACAATTGTTGAACTATATGAAAGAAAGGTACATTAGTTACAAACTAATGCGTGCACAAGCTGTATCGAAAATGGCTATGTCAGAGCTGAGTTGTGAAGGTAAGGGGATTAGAATTAATGGAAGAAGGCTTACCAACTTGAGATCCGCTGACGATATTGCCTTACTGGCCAAAGACTTCGCAGAGCTCCAAAACTTAGTTACAGATATTGCATCGGAATGTCAGCTGGTTGGCTTGAACATGAACCTTTCAAAAACAAAAGTAATGTCCAACAAAAGGGTCCCATCTGGAGACGTGAAAGTCAAGGACAGTCTATTAGGTCAGTGAATATGTCTATCTTGGTCATATTATAAATATGAAGGGAGACATAAGGCCAGAAATCTATCGACGCATAAAGTTTGGCTGGCAAGCATTTGGAAGGAATTCAACAGTATTCAGATCAAAAATGCCAGTAAATCTGAAGAAAGCAGTATTTGATCAATGCATTCTTCCTGTGATGACGTATGGCTGTGAGACATGGACACTCAACTCATTTACAAAAGGGAAACTTAGGACAGCACAGAGAGCCATGGAGAGATCAATGCTGGGCTACACAAGAAAGGGTAGGAAAAGGGCAGATGACACCCGGTCTGTGACGAAGGTTAACGACATCTTAGAGACAGTAGGTTCCTTGAAATGGCAGTGGGCTGACCACGTCGCAACTGTGGACTATACTGTGTGGACGATGTGGCATATTCTACACCTTATTTTAGATCTATGTGACGATTCTGTGCTGAATACATTTATATGTTTTGACGATGCCATTACGGCCTTATCACTTTCGGACATGGTGTAGAAAAGTTCTGAGGATGGTCACTACTGACTGAAACCGGTCATCGTCAAAAGAAATGATATTGTGATGAAAGACTAGAATAAAAAACATTTGATGAGTGATGAATCACATTTTTTGTGAAAGCAGATTGGTTTTATTGAGGATTCCTATACTCCATGTTATTGCCCACTTTTGACCCTATTTTTCAACATAATCTCCGTCCAGTGGCACGGCCTTACGCCACCTTACTGGCGAGGCCTTCGTGCCCGCATGGTACCACTCCACTTTTGCCCGTCGGAGCCAACGTCTTGGTACATTAATAACCCCCCCCCCCCCCCCCCGCCCATCATCCACGTAGTGCTTCCCACAGTGCATACCACTGTACCGAACAGATGGAAGTCGGTAGGCACGAGTCCAGGCTGTAGTGTGGCTGAGGAACAAAAGTCCAATGAAGTTTTGTGAGCTCCTCTCTTGTTACGCTTTGCGCTGTCATGGAGATGGAACACTTCGGTTTGCACTTTTGTGACGACGAACACGCTGAAGTCGTTTCTTCAGTATCCCGTATTTAGCACAGTACATTTCAGAGTGGATTTCGTTGCAGCAGAAGATTGTCCTCATGACTTTACCGACGGAGGGTGCGGCTTTGAACTTTTTCTTCCGAGGAGAGGTCATGTGTCGCCACTGCGTGGATGGCCGTTTTGTTTCCGGTTCGAAGTGAAGGATCCACTTTTCGTCGCTTGTGACGATCTTCGACAAAAATTGTCACGATCGACCTCGTAATGCGCAAGCAATTCCGCACAGATGGTCCTTGGTTGGTCTTTATGGTATTCTGTTAGGTAGCGAGGAACGCAGCGGGCATTGGTGGACGAGTGTGTCTGCAGCCCTAACAGCGACATCCAGTTGAGCAGCGAGGTGTCTGGTTGTGATCCGTCGATCACCTCGAATGAGAGTGGCCGCACGTTCCAACGTTGGAGGCGTCACAGCTGTGTGCGGTCGGCCGGCACGCTGGAGATCGACCAGGTCTGCGCGACTTTGTTGCGATGTCGACAAACGCCTCGACCAAAGGCTCACCGTGCTTTCGTTCACTGCCAGGTCTCCATAGACATTCTACGGTGCTCTGATTTTTTCGCAGAAAGAAACTCAGTGATAGCTCTCTGTTTGGAAAGCACCTCCATTACAGATGCTATTATGAAGCTGCCACCTACCGGAAATTCATCAAACCGCAGGGGCTCAAGCTGGAATATTCCACCACGTACCACAACCAATTTCGCATTTTTGCAATCGAAACTGGCAGAGAAAAAAAGTATATGTTGCATTAGAAAGCACTTACGCTCACATCGTTATAGCCACTGAAAGCTGGCTAAAGCCGGATATAAGCTCAGCCAAAACTTTTGCGAAGAACCTAACGGTGTTCCGAAAGGATAGGCTAAACACGGTTGGCGGTGGCGTGTTTGTTGCTGTCAGAAGTAGTTTAACTCGTCGCGAAATTGAAGTACATACTTCCTGTGAGTTAGTATGGGCAGAGGTCATTGTTGGCAACCGGAATAAAATAATAATTGGATCCTTTTACCGACCTCCCAATTCAGATGATACAGTTGCTGAAAGGTTCAAAGAAAACTTGAATTTGATTTCAAACAGGTACCCGACTCATACTATAATAGTTGCTGCTGACTTTAGTTTAACTTCGATATGTTGGCGAAAATACATGTTTAATTCCGGAAGTACGCACAAAATATCATCCGAAATTGTGCTAAACGCATTCTCTGAAAATTGTTTCGAGCAGTTAGTTCATGAGCCCACGCGAATTGTAAATCATTGTGAAAACACACTTGACCTCTTAGTAACAAATAATCCTGAGTTAATAACGAGCATCAAGACGGATACAGGGATTCGTGAACACAGGGCTGTCGTAGCGAGACTGAATATTGTAACTCACAAATCCTCCAAAAATAAACGAATAATATACATATTCAAAAAAACATATAATAATTCACTTGACGCCTTCCTGAGAGACAATCTTCACTCCTTCCAAATTAATAATATAAGTGTAGATCAGATGTGGCTTGAATTGAAAGAAATAGTATCGGCAACAATTGACAGATTTATACCAAATAAAATAACAAACGACGGAGCTGATCCTCCTTGGTACACAAAACGGGTTACAATACTGTTGCAGAAATAACGAAACAAAAATGCCAAATTTAAACAGACGCCAAATCCCCAAGATTGGCGATCTTTTACAGAAGCTCGAAATTTAGCGCGGACTTCAATGCGAGATGCCTATAACAGTTACTACAACGAAAGTCTGTCTCGAAACCTGGCAGAAAATCCAAAGAGATTCTGCTCGTATGTGAACTATGTTAGCGGCAAGAAAAAATCAATGCCTTCTCTGCACGATAGCAATGGAGATACTATCGAAGACAGTGCTGCCAAAGCAGAGTTACTAAACAGAGCCTTCCGAAATGCCCTCACAAAGGAAGACGAACTAAATATTCCAGAATTCGGATCGAGAACAGCTGCCAACATGAGTAACGTGGAAGTAAATATCCTCGGCGTAGTGAAACAACTCAAATCACTTAATAAAAGCAAGTCTTCTGGTCCAGAATGTATACCAATTAGGTTCCTTTCCGAGTATGCTCATGCATTAGCTCCGTACTTATCAATCATATACAACCGTTCGCTCAACGACAGATCCGTAACCAAAGACTGGAAAGTCTCACAGGTCACACCAATATTCAAGAAAGGTAGTAGGAGTAATCCACTAAATTACAGGCCCATATCGTTAACGTAGATATGCAGCAGAATTTTAGAACATATATTGTGTTCGAACAGTATGAATTACCTCGAAGGAAACGGTCTATTTACACACAGTCAACATGGGTCAACATGGGTTTAGAAAACACCGTTCCTGTGAAACACAGCGAGCGCTTTACTCACATGAATAGTTGAGTGCTATTGACAAGAGATTTCAGATCGATTCCGTATTTCTGGATTTCCGGAAGGCTTTTGGCACTGTACCACACAAGCGGCTCGTAGTGATATTGCGTGATTACGGAATATCATCTCAGTAATGTTACTGGATTTGTGATTTCCTGTCAGAGGGGTCACAGTTCGTAGTAACTGACGGAAAGTGATCGAGTACAGCAGAAGTGATTTCAGGCGTTCCCCAAGGTAGTGTTATAGGCCCTTTGCTTTTCCTTATCTGTATAAACGGTTTTGGAGAGAATCTGAGCAGCCGTCTTAGGTTGCTCGCAGATGACGCTCTCGTTTATCGACTAATAAAGTCATCAGAAGACCAAAAGAAACTGAAAAATGATTTAGAAAAAATATCTGAATGGTGCGAAAAGTGGAAGTTGACCCTAAATAACGAAAAGTGTGAGGTCATCTACATGAGTTCTGAAAGGAACTCGTTAAACTTCGGTTACACGATAAATCAGTCTAATCTAAAAGCCGGAAATTCAACTAAATACCTAGGTATTACAATTACGAACAACTTAAATTGGAAGGAATACACAGAAAATGTTGTGGGGAAAGCTAACCCAAGACTGCGTTTGATTGGCAGGACACTTAGAAAACGTAACACATCTACGCTTGTCCGTCCTCTTTTAGAATATTGCTGCGCGGTGTGGGATCCTTACCACATAGGACTGACGGAGTACATCGAAAAAGTTCAAAAAAAGGCAGCACGTTTTGTATTATCGCGAAATATGGGAGAGAGTGTAACAGAAATGGTACAGGGTTTGGGCTGGACATTATTGAAAGAAAGGCGCTTTTCGTTGCGACGGAATCTTCTCACGAAATTCCAATCACCAGCTTCCTCCTCCGAATGCGAAAATACACTCCTGGAAATTGAAATAAGAACACCGTGAATTCATTGTCCCACGAAGGGGAAACTTTATTGACACATTCCTGGGGTCAGATACATCACATGATCACACTGACAGAACCACAGGCACATAGACACAGGCAACAGAGCATGCACAATGTCGGCACTAGTACAGTGTATATCCACCTTTCGCAGCAATGCAGGCTGCTATTCTCCCATGGAGACGATCGTAGAGATGCTGGATGTAGTCCTGCGGAACGGCTTGCCATGCCATTTCCACCTGGCGCTTCAGTTGGACCAGCGTTCGTGCTGGACGTGCAGACTGCGTGAGACGACGCTTCATCCAGTCCCAAACATGCTCAATGGGGGACAGATCCGGAGATCTTGCTGGCCAGGGTAGTTGACCTACACCTTCTAGAGCACGTTGGGTGGCACGGGATACATGCGGACGTGCATTGTCCTGTTGGAACAGCAAGTTTCCTTGCCGGTCTAGGAATGGTAGAACGATGGGTTCGATGACGGTTTGGATGTACCGTGCACTATTCAGTGTCCCCTCGACGATCACCAGTGGTGTACGGCCAGTGTAGGAGATCGCTCCCCACACCATGATGCCGGGTGTTGGCCCTGTGTGCCTCGGTCGTATGCAGTCCTGATTGTGGCGCTCACCTGCACGGCGCCAAACACGCATACGACCATCATTGGCACCAAGGCAGAAGCGACTCTCATCGCTGAAGACGACACGTCTCCATTCGTCCCTCCATTCACGCCTGTCGCGACACCACTGGAGGCGGGCTGCACGATGTTGGGGCGTGAGCGGAAGACGGCCTAACGGTGTGCGGGACCGTAGCCCAGCTTCATGGAGACGGTTGCGAATGGTCCTCGCCGATACCCCAGGAGCAACAGTGTCCCTAATTTGCTGGGAAGTGGCGGTGCGGTCCCCTATGGCACTGCGTAGGATCCTACGGTCTTGGCGTGCATCCGTGCGTCGCTGCGGTCCGGTCCCAGGTCGACGGGCACGTGCACCTTCCGCCGACCACTGGCGACAACATCGATGTACTGTGGAGACCTCACGCCCCACGTGTTGAGCAATTCGGCGGTACGTCCACCCGGCCTCCCGCATGTCCACTATACGCCCTCGCTCAAAGTCCGTCAACTGCACATACGGTTCACGTCCACGCTGTCGCGGCATGCTACCAGTGTTAAAGACTGCGATGGAGCTCCGTATGCCACGGCAAACTGGCTGACACTGACGGCGGCGGTGCACAAATGCTGCGCAGCTAGCGCCATTCGACGGCCAACACCGCGGTTCCTGGTGTGTCCGCTGTGCCGTGCGTGTGATCATTGCTTGTACAGCCCTCTCGCAGTGTCCGGAGCAAGTATGGTGGGTCTGACACACCGGTATCAATGTGTTCTTTTTTCCATTTCCAGGAGTGTATTTTGTTGGGACCGACCTACATAGGGAGGAATGATTACCAAGATAAAATAAGGGAAATAAGAGCTCGTACGGGAAGATATAGGTGTTCATTCTTTCCGCGCGCTATACGAGATTGCAATAATAGAGAACTGTGAACGTGGTTCGGTGAACCCTCTGCCAGGCACTTAAACGTGAGTTGCAGAGCATCCATGTAGATGTAGATGTAGATGCAGATGTACTTACTGAACGCCCCTCGTAAAAAATGGAATATCGGTTCGGTAGCTTTCTCTCACAGTGTTCATGGCGCAAAGCTTTCCAGTTTCGTTAGTCTAACTATAGCACAGTGTTCGAGCAGTTTTTTTTCATTCTTTGTACCACTCGTTTTTGCGTTTGGGAGTTAAGATGCAGTTAACCCCGCAGTTTCGCTAGAAGAAAGCGGCTGTGAGTCACGCCAGCCTCTTTGTCTGCGATTTTGGCGGCAGTGCCGGATTTTACAGCCCCCGGCGGCAGGTTACGGTCCGTGCGACAGCAGGCGGTGACGGCCGTGTTATCTGCCCACGTGGCCCGTTACCGAAGCACCGCGCTCGCTGACAATACTCTCACATCGCGTCATACACCATTGGGAGGCGGTCCGCATTGTTCCGCAGTGCGGGCGGATACGGCGGTCGTGACTTTGGCCTTTGTGAGAGCGCATAAACCGCTGAAGCGACAAAACGAAAGTGTCCACACCACAAAGACTCTCACAATCTCAATTGTACCGCGATAGCTTTACACAGCTGGCCGTTTTCTGAGTAATTACGTGGAGTAATTATGTGCTTTATCACGTACCCATATATGACATGTGTAGGTCTCGTTTAATACTAGCTGCGTGTTGGACCGAGACTCGAACCGGAGACCTTTGCCTTTCGCGGCCAAGTGCTCTACAAACTGAGCTACCCAAACTCGACTCACGACCCGTCCTCACCGCTTCAATTCTGACAGTACCTCGTCTACTACCTTCCAAACTTGGCAGAATCTCTTCTGCGAAACCTTGTAGTACTAGCAATCCAGGAAGAAAGGATGTTGCGGAGACATGACTTAGCCACAGCCTGGGGGATGTTCCGAAACTTAATTTCATATTGATTATTGAACCATATCTTACAGAAAATTTGTCTGTATTAAAATGTTACGGTTGTAGTCAGTTTTTTGCGTTCGTCGATATTGTGCAAGTATTTTGATATCTCCACAACTACTCCTACCTGATTACTGTATACAGGCTGTCTGCGTAAGAGCGTGCAAAAATTTAGCAGGACATACACGATGCTCAATTGAACAGTTTGAGGTAGGGAACCTGGGGGCGGAGAAGCCAGCTCAAAGAGATAAATGGTATAAAGTCACATTAATGTGTACTTTTTTTATTAACATTAGTTACAGTTAGCCGGTAGTTGTGGCCGAGAGGTTCCAGGTGCTTCAGTCCGGAACCGCGCAACTGCTACTGTCGCAGGTTCGAATCCTGCCTCGGGCATGGATGAGTGTGGTGTCATAAGGTTAGTTAGGTTTAAGTAGTTCTAAGTCTAGAGCACTGATGACCTCAGATGTTAAGTCCTATAGTGCTCAGAGCCATTTGAATTAGTTACAGATAACTGTAAATACAATCACAGACACAATTAACGTACTATTTGTACTGTATCTAACAAAATATTTCGAAACTAACGGTCGTCAACCTAAACCTAAGCATGACATCGGTGAACAAGATTCTGACGCACCATAACGATTATCGCTGGTGTCTCTCGAATCTTATCACAGGCAGCTACAATTCTGCAACTAATTCCATATCCGTATCCACTGAGGTCTCATGCACCAGTGACTTTAGATATCTTTATAAGAAATAATAAAGGGGATTCACGTCAGGTGACATCGCAGGTCATGAAATAGGACCTCCCCTTCCAGTCCAGCGACCAGGAAATACTTCCTACAATCAGGCTCGTTCTCGATTCCTAACAGGAAATAAAGAATGTATATGTAAGTAAACAGCGCTGTATGTGTAAACTTGTACGCATGTTAGTTGTAAATGAGCTGGAAGTCAGTAAAGCGATGGAAAAATGGAAATCAGCGTTTGGCGTCGTTGGCCGGGAGGCCTCTTACGGGCATGTCCGGCCACCTTGGTGCAGGTCTTATTACACTCGACGCCACATTCGGCGACCTGCGCGTCGGATGGGGATGAAATGATTATGAAGACAACACCCAGTCCCTGAGAGAAAATCCCCGACCCAGCTGGGAATCGAACCCCTGCCCCTTAGGACGGCAGTCCGTCACGCTGACCTTTCAGCTATCGCGGCGGACTGGTAAAGCTATATAAAGAGGTAGGCGAGTTTACTTCCATATCTCGTCAAGCTGGCTTCTCCGACCTCAGGTTCCCTACTTCAGATTGTTAAGTGGAGCATTCTCTATGTCCTGCTACATTTTTGCACGCTCTTACGGAAACGCCCTGTGTATAGAGGTTATGGCACTTTTTTCCCGCAAGGACGATCACTGAGCAACTACACGGCTGATTTTGAACCGTGATTTCCCCCTACAGTATCTACCCCAAACAAATCCCTACATAACAGAATAAACTGTTGCAGAACGAAATGTTCACTCTGCGACAGACTGTACGCTGATATGAAAAGCATCCTGGCAAATTAAAACTTTGTGCCGGAGTGGGTCACGAAGCCAAAACCTTTGTTCTCCACAGGCAAGTGCTCTACCAAATGGGCTACCCGAGCAAGACCCGCGACCCGTCCTCACAGCTTTATTTCCGCCAGTACTTCGTCTCGTACCTTCGAAACTTCACAGGAGCTCTCCTTCCTAACTTGTAGGACTAGCACTTCTGTAAGAACCCACTGCAACTACTGTGGATGGTAGGAGATGAGGTACTGGCAGAGGTAAAACAGTGAGGACGGATCGCGAATCGTGTAGGGGTTGCTCAGTCGGTAGAACACTTACCCGCAAAGGGCAAACATCCTGGGTTCGACTCCTGGTCTGGCACACAGTTTTAATCTGCCGGGAAGATCGAAAATAAACTATCGCTTGACGCCTCACGATGCTTCTGTGCGCCTATCACTTCTTATAGTTAACGTGTGTCATGAAGCTATTATTTACTCAATACCTGTTCATTAATTATACCATCTACCCAGCTAACCTTCAACATCTTTCTCTAGTAGGCCATTTGAAAAGTGCCTAGTCGCTTCTTGTCTGAACTTTTTATCCCTCACGTTTCAGTCGCACGTGATGCTTCATTTGAGATAAATACACTCATGCTCATAAATTAGGGATAATTGCAGAATGTGGTGCCACACAACGTGGCACTACACAAAACTGGCGCCAATAGCAGAGGCACATAGGGAACACGCACAACACAGATGTCCACGGTACTGGTGATAAATCCCGAAACACATGTGCTACAAAACGCCACTGTTTCCTGCGCATGTACCCCGACATCAATTTGGGATATGATCACCATACACACGTACACAGGCCGCACAACCTGTTGGCATACTCTGAATCAGGTGGTCGAGCAGCTGCTGGGGTATAGCCTCCCATTCTTGCACCAGTGCCTGTCGGAGCTCCTGAAGTGTAGTAGCGGTTTGAATACGTGCAACGATACGTCGACCTAGAGTATTCCAGCCGTGCTCGATGGAGTTTAGGTCTGGAGAACAGGCACGGCACTCCATTCACCTGATATCTCCTGTTTCAAGGTACTCCTCCACGATGGCAGCTCGGTGGGGCCGTACGTTATCATCCATCAGGGGGAAGGTGGGACCCACTGCACCCCTGAAAAGGCGGACGTGTTGGTGCAAAATGACGTCACGATACACCCGACCTGTTACAGTTCCTCTGTCAAAGACATGCAGGGGTGTACGTGCACCAATCATAATCCCAACCCATACCATCAAACCACAACCTCCATACAGGTCCCTTTCAAGGACATTAAGAGGTCGATATGTTGTTCCTGGTTCATGCCAGATGAAAACCCGACGAGAATCGCTGTTCAGACTATACCTGGACTCATTCGTGAAAACAACTTGAGACCACTGTTCCAATGACCATGTACTGCGTTCTTGACACCGGACTTTACGGGCTCTCCTGTGACAAGGGGTCAGTGGAATGCACCTTGCTTGTCTCTGGACGAATAAGCCATGTCTGTTCAGTCGTCTGTGGACTGTGTGTCTGGAGACAACTGTTCCAGTGGCTGCGGTAAGGTCCCGAGCAAGGCTACCTGCAGTACTCCGTGGCCGTCTGCGGGCACTGATGGTGAGATATCGGTCTTCTTGTGGTGTTGTACACTGTGGACGTCCCGTACTGTAGCGCCTGGACACGTTTCCTGTCTGCTGGAATCGTTGCCATAATCTTGAGATCACACTTTGTGGCACACGGAGGGCCCGTGCTACGACCTGCTGTGTTTGACCAGCCTCCAGTCGCCCTAGTATTCTACCACTCATAGCGTCATCAATATGTCTCGGCATGTAAGTGATATCACCACAGTAACTAGGGCGGCAGCTTGGGCTAACAACTGTAAACAACAGGTGTACAGTCGTGAGCGGGCAGTGTTAAGTAGACTCAGAAGCAATGGTCTGCGACGCGCCACAATAAGAAGACACGCAGAACAGCGGAACCATAATAAGTGATTTAAATGGCGTGCACGTGGTCCCAACAGTGTCCTATTTTGTGTGACCGGACAGGTCAGTTTTAACCAACGCTCAGTAAGTGCGGTGCTGTCATACGAAGCGGCTACGTGTAACAAAGTGGCACTATGTCTCGCTATCATAACGGCGTGTGGCATCGGCACGTCAGAATGATTGGACTCCAGGACGCAGTCTGCCGTTCCGTGCCATTGCGGCTTGCGCGAGGCATGATACTTCAACAGTGAGGCGCATGTGGAGCCTGTGGACAGAATAGGGCAGTACTGAGCGCTGACAGGGTACTGGACGACACAACGTGATCAAAGCGCGAGATGACACTCATCTTGTCCACTTGGCATAATAGACAGACTAGCTTCTTCCAGAGTGTTAACGCGACGTTGGGGCACTGAAACGGGTGTGGACACGTCTGCGTCGTCGATTTGACACCGTCTTCTGTTGGCTGGACTGGTGGCAAGCATACACACCATTTCGTCGGCTGCCATTGACCGCTACCCACAAACGTCGCAGACTGCAATGGGCACGTGAACGTCGACAGTGAAGTGCTGAGTGGAAAAATGTAGTGTTTTAGGACGAGTCCCGCTTGAGGTCGCATGAGCGTTCGACGCCGCCGTCGTGAACGCAGTCGGGCGGACTCTGCTGCTGAGCGGCATAGCGGACGAACGCCCAGTGTCATGGACACCATTGCGTATAACACGTGATTTCGCCTCCTACGTCTTGAGGGCAATCTGGACAACTCCTTTTGCATCAGGGAGGTCTTACTGCGCGAGGCGCTGCCCCTCCTGCATGCCTTTCCACATGTCATATTTCAATAGGACAACGCCCGGCTGCAAGTGGCGACGAATGTGCGAGCTTTTTTAGAAGAACGACAGATGCCGCTGCTTCCCTGGTGTGTCCGTTCACCTGACGTTTCGTCCAACGAATATTTCTGGGTTATGGTCGGTCGGCAACTGGTTCGTTTACGTCATCCTGTAGCCACACTTGATGCTTTGTGGACGCGCCTGCAATCGGCGTGTCAGAGTATTCCCCAGCGCCACATTCAGACGATCCTTGATTCCACGCCACAACATTCTGTGGCTCTGGTTGCACCACATGGTGGCGCTACTGCGTACATTTCCACAGTCACAGTGCATGTAGAGGTGTAATGTCATATCCCTAAACAGTGGAATAAATGTCATTGTCATCACATCACTCGGACTTCATGTTTCACTTTTTCCATCCCCTATTCTAGATGTGCGTCCGTAGCGTGTCCACGTTGTTGTATCACAAATAGCAATGAAGCAGCATCCCAAACTTTTGCGTTCCAAACATTCTCCACAATTTTTTGGAGAGAAGAAAAGTGTGTGCAACGATTGTCCCGCACAACTCGACTCCCACATACAAACACCGAATTTTCGACACGTGTCGCGAAGTGATTGCGGTCAGTTCTTTTCCGGAAAAAATCATTAAGAGCGACGAGGCTTGATGTTATCATTAGGAATCAACCGCAGACGACAAAGTGCAGAAATGCACATGAAGGGTCAACCCTTCATCGCCAGTGTGACGCGTCAGTTGAACAACATCCCAAAGAAGTATATTTTTGGCTATTTCACATGGCTATGTGAACGCTCTGTGCGTTCAACTCAGTTGGGTAGAGACTACGTAGAACATATGAAAAGTTCACCATCTTAACTTTACTAATCTTTTTTATTACACCAGCCTCAAAACTTTTTGGGCTTTCGTTGCTACATTTTATATCTTCTTAACGTCTTCCATTGTCTCTTGTTTTGCTGCAGAAATAGCAAAATTTCACCACTTTTTTCAGTCACCTCACTTATCTGCAGTCGACTTACCTTTGTCACTTGGCTCATCTCAATATCTGTCGTTGCAACGCTGGCTCGACGCATGAAACGAGGAATTGCGTTACGGTCATCTACAGCCCATATTTTCAGAGAACTCAGGTCGATTTTTTGGCCTTTCCTCTGTCATCTTCATTAAGTTAGCGTTGACTCACAATTGGAATTTTTCCACAAACTCAGTTCCCAACACCGCTTGCGGATAGTACGATAAACATTGCAATATTCATTCGGAAGTGAGAGGTCTTTGGTGGAATTCATCTCCCACAAACGACTTTCGTTCCATATAAATGCTGTGCTGCATTTGAGTCGCGACTAGATTTCCAGGATGCACTTTGCTTTCTAAAATACTGATTAATGTGTACCAAGTGATCATGTGTGGAGTAAACGGAAAGACTGATCATCAATTTTTCATTTATTTTATTTCTTTGAAACCAAGCAATTTTATCTCTGCTAGATGAAGAGGAGTACAGAGTTGCAGATACATACTGAGGTGACAAAAAAGTTAGGCCGGCCGCGGTGGTCTCGCGGTTCTAGGCGGTCAGTCCGGAACCGCGTGACTGCTACGGTCGCAGGTTCGAATCCTGCCTCGGGCATGGATGTGTGTGATGTCGTTAGGTTAGTTAGGTTTAAGTAGTTCTAAGTTCTAGGGGACTGATGACCACAGATGTTAAGTCCCATAGTGCTCAGAGCCATTTGAACCATTTGACAAAAGTTATGAAACACCTGCTAATATCGAGTCGGACCTAATTTTCCCCGGCCTAGCGCAGCAACTCGACATAGAAGGGACTCGAGACGTCGCTGGATGTCCCATGCGGAGATACTGAGTCATGCAGTCTCTTTCGCCGCCCATTATTGCGAAAATGTTGCCAGTGCAGGATTTCTTATGAACTGATATCTTGATTATACTGCATAAATGTTCGATGGGATTCATGTCGGGTGATCTGGGAGGCCACATCGTTCGCTCAAATTGTACAGAATGTCCTTCAGTCCACTCGCGAACGATTGTGGCCCAGCGACATGGTGCATTGTCATCCGTAAAAATGCCAACGTTGTTTGGAACCTGAAGTGCACGAATAGCTACATATGTTCTCCATCAGTCGAACGTAACCATTTCCAGTCGATGACGGGTTCAACTATACCAGAAGACCCAGTCCATTCCACGTAAACACATTCTCAGCATTAAGGAGCCACCACCAGCTTGCAGAGTGCCTTGTTGATAGTTTGTGTCCACAGCTTCGTGGGGTCTGAGCCGCACTCGAACCCTACCATCAGCGCTTACCAACTGACTTCGGGACTCATCTGATCAGACCAAGGTTTTCCAGACGTCTAAGATCCAACCGATCGCACAGGAGACGCGCTACGGGTGATGTGGTGCTGTGAGAAAAGGCACTCGCGTCGGTCGTCTGCTGACACAGTCCATTAACGCAGAAGGGTGCCGCACTATCCTAACGGATCCGTTCGTCGTACATACCACATTGATTTGTGCGGTTATTTCACGCGTTCTTGCCTGACTTTAGGACACAACTACGCAAACGCCGCTGCTCTCGGTCGTTAAGTGAAGGCCGTCGGCCACTGCGTTCCCCATGGTGAGAGGTAATGCCTTAAATTTAGTGTTCTCGGCACACACTTGACACTGTGGATCTCGGAATATTGAATTTCGTAATGATGTCCGAAATGGAATCCTCCATGCGTCTAGCTCCAATTACCACTCCGCGTTGACAGTTTGTTAATTCCCCTCATGGTGCCGTAACCACGTTGGCAACTTTTCCACATGAACCGCTTCAGTGGAAATGACAGCTTTGCGAATGCGCTGCCCTTTTGGACATTGAGTACGCGTTACTACCGCCATCTGTAAATGTGGATAAAGCTACCCAATGACTTTTGTCGCCCCAGTGAAGCCCCCAGAACACATGGTCAGTGTCAATGTAGTTTCATACACATATGCACGACTGGCGGTTTGGTACATGTTTAGAGTTACAATTTTCTGCGGCGTGTATAACAGCCACAATAGTCCATTACTGTCGCTAATGTTTATTGTTGTTACCAGGAGGGGAGAACATCGTCAGAAGTAGAGTGACACAGAGACGCCGCGTGTGTGATAGCGTTATCAGAACATGACAAAATTTGAATGGTGGTTCATTGTGGGTCCTCATTTGGTCAGCTGGTCGAATCGTGCAATATCCAGACGTATGAGGTATTCAGATGTGACAATGGCCCGATGTTGGACTGCTTGAGTACGTGAGTAGTAGGGCAACAAGGACGCCAGCACATTTTGTTAGTGCGACTTGCCTACATCAGGGGCAGGCATGCACTTAGGGGCAAAAATATTGTTCTCCTTTGATTGACATGTCAATCTATAGTTCTCTTTTGATTGAGAGGTCCTAAACCTATTGTTCTGCTAAAAGGATCCATCCTTTTGATTGACAGGCACTTAACCTATTGCCCTCACCCCACACCCCCACTCACCCCCCACTCAGGAAATCTGCCCCCCTCGCTGCTAAAGGTACACTTTCAGGTCTGAATTGTTGGACAGCCCCTCTCACTCCTATCAATTTGATTGACCACTTAATTAAATTGCTCAATTAATTAACCTCTCGCCCTCTGGTAAACTCTCTCTCCTCCCACCCTCCCTCCCGGTTATTGGCAGGAAAAAGACTCCATCGATCGGTCATTTGGATGGATGGATGGATATGGTGTTATGGGCACTCAACAGTGTAGCCTTTAGCGCCTGGGTCATTTGGAGGGAATTCGATTGTAGTGTATGAAATATTGTTTAAACAGATTAGACAATGTATAGTTTATTGATTAGCTTTTTATGGCAGTGTCTCGAATATAGTTTATTTATTTAGTTAAGGAATTTGTCTGTAAATCGATTGCTTTACATTGAATATTGTTTAAATAATTTAAACAATGTGTGGAATATTGTTTATTTAAACAGTTTAGGGGATTCAAGGCAGTGTATAAAGTATAGTTTTTTTTTTAATTCCGATTTTGGCCGTCTAGGGACCGCGTTAAACAACTATTTTTCAATGTACATTTCTCCTATTGCGCTCCTCCTCTTTTCTCTTCTGCCAATATGTCTTCATCCTCTCTCTGTGCTGCTCCCTTCGGTCTTCTGTCCACACTGTTCCTCCAGTTCTTCTCTTCTTCACTTCAAATCCTTCAAAATGTTGAATTTTGTCTCTCATTAAGTCTCTGTTGGTTATATCATCTTCTCCTATACCCATCTCCTCTAATTCTGCTTTGACTTCTTTGAACCAGGTAATTTGGGTTCTGGGGTTCTTGTCAAAAAACATGAATATTTTCTTTGTCAGCCTTTCATCATTCATTCTTTTCAAATGGGCGTAAAAGCTTACTCTTCTCTTCCTCATAGTATCTCCCACTTTCTCAATTTTGTCATACACTTCTCTATTACTTCTAAGCTTCCAAGTCCCATTCTCAAACCTTGGCCCAAGTACTCTTCTAATGATTTTTCGCTCCTTTTTTGCTATAGCTTCCATTTCCTTGTTAGTGTTCATTGCTAAACATTCAGATGCATACAGACACTCTGGCTTAATCACAGTGTTGTAGTGCCTTATTTTTGCGTTAATTGATACTGACTTCTTGTTGTACACATTCTTTGTTAGCTGGAATGCCATTTCCATTTTTCTTGTTCTTGTTTTATTTCCTTCTTTATCTGAAGCATTGGGCTGGATGATTTCCCCTAAATATTTGAAATTAGAAACCTTCTTTATCTGGCCATACTTTGTAATCATATTGTTCGGTGCCTCTTTTACATTGGTTAGGTACTCTGTCTTTTCAAAGGAGATTTTCAGTCCTGCTTTTTCTGCTGTTTCATTCAGAATATTGATCTGTTTGACTGCTTCTTCCAAACTTCCTGCCAGAATCGCTAAGTCATCCGCAAAAGCGAGGCAATCTACTTCTAATCCATCCTTTATTCTTCCTAATCTGATTTTTTGTATTCCTTCTTCAGTCGTTTTCTTCCTCCACTCTCTAATAACTTTTTCTAACACACAGTTGAATAGGGTAGGTGACAACCCATCTCCTTGTCTTAATCCTGTTCTGATTTTGAATGGTCTGGATACCTCACCACGGAACTTTACTTTTGCATAGGTATCCGTAAGCGTTTCTTTGACGATTGCGACTGTTTTCTTGTCTGCTCCAAACTCCCTAAGGATGTTAACCAAGGTTGTTCTGTCAACGGAGTCGTACGCCTTCTTGAAGTCAACAAACGTGATAAAGATGTCTTTTCCTCTTAATCGTCTATATTTAATAATTAACTTCAAGTTTAAAATTTGCTCCACACAAGATCTTCCCTTCCTAAAGCCTGCTTGGTACTCACCAATTTCTTGATCAAGTTGTTTCTCCAATCTGTTTTGTAGGGCCTTAGATAGAATTTTATACGTTACCGGAAGTAAAGATATCCCTCTGTAGTTATTTGCATCGGTCTTATCCCCTTTCTTGAAGATAGGGTGGATTAATGCAGTTTTCCATTTATTTATTCAAAGAATTTTTCAGAAAATCGATCACTAGCGCCCCCACTCCATCCCACAGGACAATTCGTTTCATAATCTTTGCGGTAATACGTGCGGTTATGTGCCATAAGCTGGCTAGTACGAGTGACTGTGATTGCATTTAAGTGTCGAAATTGTAACTTAATTTTAGCATGGACTTGGTGTAGTTTTGCATAAAGGAACTGACAGTACACCTAACTTTCCACTCACCGACTACCTTTCAATTAACTGCTAAGTAAACCTGAAATGTGTTACATGACGATCATTTTGGCTTTAGGAAAGATAAAGGCACCAGAGAGGCAATTTTGACGTTGCGGTTGCGGAAGCAAGACTAAAGAAACTTAACACACGTTCATAGGATTTGTCGACCTGGAAAATGAGTTCGGCAATGTAAAATGGTGCAAGATGTTTGAAATTGTGAGGATTTCAGGGTAAGCTACAGGGAGAGAACCGTAATATCCGTAATATACAGTATGTACAAGAGCAAAGAGTGAATAATAAGAGTGGACGACCAAGAACGAAGTGCTCGGGTTAAAAAGCGGTGTACGAAAGGGCTGTAGTCTTTCGCCCTACTGGTCTTTACATCGAAAAAACAATTATAGCCAGTTTCAGGAGTGGAATTAAAATTCAAGGTGAAAGGATATCAATGATACGTTTCGCTGATGAGATTGCTATTCTGAGTGAAAGTGAAGAAGAATTACATGATATGCTGAATGGAATGAACAGTCTAATGAGTACAAAATATGGATTGAGAGTAAATCGAAGAAAGACAAAAGTAACGAGAAGTAGCAGAAATGAAAACGCTGAGAAACGCAGTATCAGGATTGATGATCAAGAACTAGATGAAGGAATTCTGCTATCTAGGCAGGCCGGCCACTGTGGCCGAGTGGTTCCGGGCACTTCAGTCTGCAACCGCGCTGCTGCTACGGTCACAGGTTCGAATCCTGCCTCGGGCATGGATGTGTGTGATGTCCTTAGGTCAGTTAGGTTTAAGTAGTTCTAAGTCTTGGGGACTGATGACACCAGATGTTAAGTCCAATAGTGCTTAGAGCCATTTTAACCATTTCTATCTAGGCAGCAAAATATCCAATGACGAATGGAGCAAGAAGGACATCAAAAGCAGACTAGTACTGGCAAAAAGGTCATTCCTGACCAAGAGATGTCTACTAGTATCAAACATAGGCCCTAATTTGAGGAAGAAATTTCTGGGAACATACGTTTGGAGCACAGCATTGTATGGTAGTGAAACATGGACTGTGGGAAAACCGGAACAGAATATACACTATTGGCCATTAAAATTGCTACACCACGAAAATGACGTGCTACAGACTCGAAATTTAACCGACAGGAAGTAGATGCTGTGATATCCAAATGATTAGCTTTTCAGAGCATTCACACAAGGTTGGCGCCTGTTGCGACACCTACAACGTGTTAACATGAGGAAAGTTTCCAATCGAATTCTCATACACAGTTGTCCGGCGTTGCCTGGTGAAAAGTCGTTGTGATGCCTCGTGTCAGGAGGAGAATAGCGTTCCATCACGTTTCCGACTTTGATAAAGGTCGGATTGTAGCCTATCGCGATTGCGGTTTATCGTATCGCGACATTGCTGCTCGAATTGGTCGAGATCCAATAACTATTCGCAGAATATGGAATCGGTGGGTTCAGGAGGGTAATACGGAACGCCGTGCTGAATCCCAACGGCCTCGTATCACTAGCAGTCGAGATGACAGGCATCTTATCCGCATGGCTGTAACGGATCGTGCAGCCACGTCTCGATCCCTGAGTCAACAGATTGGGACGTTTGCGAGACAACAACCATCTGCACGAACAGTTCGACGAGTTTGCAGCAGCATGGACTATCATCTCGGCGACCACGGCTGCGGTTACCCTTGACGCTGCCTCACAGACAGGAGCACCTGCGATGGTGTACTCGACGCCGAACCTGGGTGCACGAATGGCAAAACCTTATTTTTTCGGATGAATCCAGGTTCTGTTTACAGCATCATGGTGGTCGGATCCGTGTTTGGCGACATCGCGGTGAACGCACATTGAAAGCGTGTATTCGTCACCGCCATACTGGCGTATCACCCGGCGTGATGGTATGGGGTCCTATTGGTTACACGTCTCGGTCACCACTTGTTCGCATTGACGGCACTTTGAACACTGGACGTTACATTTCAAATGTGTTACGACCCGTGGCTCTACCCTTCATTCGATCCCTGCGAAACCCTACATTTCAGCAGGATAATGCACGACCGCATGCTGCAGGTCCTCTACGGGCCTTTCTGGATAAAGAAAATGTTCGACTGCTGCACTGGCCAGCACATTCTCCAGATGTCGCACCAATTGAAAACGTCTGGTCAATGGTGGCCGAGCAACTGGTTCGTCACAATACGCCAGTTACTACTCTTGATGAACTGTGGTATCGTGTTGAAGCTAAAAGGGCAGCTGTACCTGTACACGCCATCCAAGCTCTGTTTGACTCAATGCCCAGGCGTATCAAGGCCGTTATTACTGCCAGAGGTGGTTATTCTGGGTACTGATTTCTCTGGATCTATACATCCAAATTTCTGAAAATGTAATCACATGTCAGTTCTAGTATACTATATTTGCCCAATGAATACCCGTTTATCATATGCATTTCTGCTTGGTGTAGCAGTTTTATTGGCCAGTAGTGTAATCGAAACATTTGAGATGTGGTGCTACAAACGAATGTTGAAAATTAGGTGGACTGATAAGGTAAGTAATGAGGAGGTTCTGCGCAGGATCGGAGAGGAAAGGAATGTATGGGAAACACTGACGAAGAAAAGATATAGGCTGACAGGGAATCTGTTAAGGCGTGAGGGAATGACTTCCATTGTACTAGAGGGAGCTGTAGGGGGAAAAACTGTAGAGGAAGACAGAGATTGGAATACATCCAGTAAATAATTGAGGACGTAGGTTTCAAGTGCTACTCTGAGATGAAGAGATTGGCACAGGAGCCGGCCGCGGTGGCCGAGCGGTTCTAGGCGCACAGTCCGGAACCGCGTGACTGCTAC
The DNA here is from genome assembly GCF_023864345.2 of Schistocerca serialis cubense. Taxonomy (NCBI): domain Eukaryota; kingdom Metazoa; phylum Arthropoda; class Insecta; order Orthoptera; family Acrididae; genus Schistocerca; species Schistocerca serialis. Next base: position 177,793,035 of record NC_064647.1, on the reverse strand, counting down.
GGTCGCAGGCTCGAATCCTGCCTTGGACATGGATGTGTATGATGTTCTTAGGCTAGTTAGGTTTAAGTAGTTCTAAGTTCTAGGGGACTGATGACCTCAGCTGTTAAGTTCCATAGTGTTCAGAGCCATTTGAACCGTTTGAACCATTGTCACAGGATTTCGTGGCGGGTCGCATCAAACCAGTCCGAAGGCTGATGACTCAAAAAATAAAAGAATCCTGGAACCAGAAAACATTTGTTGCACCCTCTAGGCACGGATAGTGCGACTAGTTTTACTGGAGCTCTTTCACTCTAAACACATCACTCGTCCTCTAACAGGGCGGGCGTGTGTTCGAGCTGCTCATAACGAAAGGTGAATTGTCATTTGACGTAGGAAATAATGTTAATATCTGACAACGAAAATTCAAGAACCGATTTGTAATATTAATTGTACAAAGAAGGCAGTGGATCTTATATAATTCGAAAGGTGCTTTGCCATTTATGTGCACAAAGATAAAATTATGTGTGTAAGTTAGCCATTAAGAGTGGTAAAAGGAAGTAGATGTTTTATGTTCGTAACTGTAAAGATACCTTCTCTATCACGAATTGACATCCCCAATAAGTGAACATCGGCAGATGAAGTGCTGCCAACTTTTGACCTGCGCACCGCTCTGGTTCTATGGTAGAAATGACACACGGAAGTAACAACGTTTCGTGGAATCGCATTCTAGGGCGCTATGTTTATTTGATTCATTTTCAGTAACACAGCCATACCGGGCAGCTACAATGTAACAAGAGCTATGTCGATGACGTTGTCAGCAGTGGGAATCAAGATGTCATCGTGACGTAGCCTGTAAATAACGTTTTATGTTGGCGTCATTATTTTGCTTACTTTTCGGTGGTCATTTGCCGCCGTTACCAGAAAATTTGAAGTAAGTTCCTAATTTTTAATTTCTTCTTTTTAATAACGATGACTTCCGACTATCGTTATTATACAGAAACTAGTTTTTTTTGTTTTTTGTTTTTTTTTTTTTTTTTTTTTTTTGCTAGAGGCGCTAACAGGTGGGAGTAAAAAATGCAGAGGTAGATGGACAATTTTTGCATAGAGAAAGGAGGAGTGATGTGGATATTTTTTGCTTATGCATCTGGTTTATTGAACTCTTGAACATCAAAAATTGAAGTAACGACTTATAAAATTAATCATATGAGGAGGCCACTGAAACTTATATGATTCGATAGGTACCTTCCCATAGACGAGCACAAAAATTATGTATGTATATAGTCATTAAGAGAAGTAAAAGGAAGTGGACATACAGACATGAGAAGAGAGTAATGTTTTCCTCTGTCTCACATTACCAACCCTCACATGTACGGATCAGGTGCTATGGTCCAAATGACGCACGAAAGTAAAAACGTTTCACGAAATCACATTCTAGGGACGTTCATGTTTAAGTGTTGTAGATGGTTCATTTCCAGTGACACGCGCAAAATGGACAGCTACAACACCACAACTGCAACTTCGTTGACGTTGTCACACGTGGGAATCGAAATTTAGTAAAGGAGCCGTCGGGGACAACAAACGTTGTTTATAAATGTATTTTTTTTCATTACTTTCATTCAAGAGGAAACAGAACAAATTTGTGTTTGGTAGCCGCTGTCACCACAAAATCTGAAATGTTCCTAATGTTCAATTTCTTCATTTTGAATAACTGCGACTTTCCTTATTACATGGAAACTATCTTTGTCTTACGCTGTGCCTCGAAGAAGAGCACTAACGGGTCAGACTGAAAGACGAAGAGATACAGGAGCAGAATTTTTGCGTACACAAAGAAATAGGAATAATGCGGACGATGATAATAGTAATCCTATTGTTATTTTTAAAGATACATTTAATTGTGCACTGAACGTAACTTCAAATAATTCTCAAAGTTATAATCGCAATGTGGTGAATTTAGAGGCTAGATTTAGTAATGCATATAATTTCGCATATGATATTACTTTACCCGTTACAACGGCATCCCCTTTGTGGCTGTCACAACTTATTTTGCCACCATTAACAAAAAATTTATTTATTTTTAAAGCACTTTGTAAGGGGCTCACTTCAATTGATGAAACAAGTAAAGAGAAATAAAAGATTTGTTTCAAGAACACTCGCAGCCACAATGCAGCATTTGCTATGGGTCATTCCCAATGCTAAAATTTCAGAGTTTTGCATGGAGTGCATCACTTTAACATAGACGACATTTTTTGTCACAGATGAGGTCCACTGGCACAGATGGTCGAATTTCGACCACATGCGATACCAGTAATAATAATCCCGCCGATGCAGTACGAAACCATAAAAAAGAAATACACTTATGGCATTAATGGCCGGGGACACCTCATTTGGGGCAAGTCTTTTTATTTGACACCACTTCGGTGGCTTTCGTGTCGATGATTATGACAAACAACACAAACCCAGCCCCGAGCGGAGAAAATACCCGACCCGTACGGGTATCAAGTAAGCCACCACGTGATCGAGAGTCACCAGTGCTAACTACAAGACCACGAGCTGCTGACATTTACTTAACGTATGTGCGTAATAAATACTCATCACTAGTTTGGTGAGAAGAGGAGAAGGCGTGGTACAGAAGTAGCTGCTCTAACCCAACTCAGTGAACGCGTGCTATTGGGGGTACATCATAACCACCACAAAAAATTTGAAAAATTCAGTCATTGTTGTTGACGTACTTTTTAAGAGATATTATTGTCTAAGTAAGATCGTGAAACTGTAAATGTTGCATATGACATTCATGGTGTAAAGTCACATCACTTCTAAGACTTAAATTTAAGTTTAACTGAAAAATTTGAAACACTTGTGAAATCTGATAGAAGAGTTCATCAAAAAACAACAAGAACTTTTTCAGAATTGTAAAATATAAAATAAGTGACTAAATTAAAATATTTTGAAAACGTGGACGTGAGGACGTGTCGTGAGTCGTGCTCGGGTAGCTCAGATGGTAGAGCACTTGCCCGCAAAAGGCAAAAGTCCCGAGTTCGAGTCTCGGTCCGGCACACAGATTTAATCTGCCAGGAAGTTTCATATCAGCGCACACTCCGCTGCTAGGTGAAAGTCTCATTCTGTTTAGTGCCTAAGTTGAAATAACTGTGCATCGAAAATACACGTAAAGATTAACATAATTCTCAGTGCAGAGACATTGCTTCAACGCTACCTTTTTAGCTGTAAAAAATTAAACATTTCTTTATTATGCGCTGCAATACTCAGAGGTAGGGACCGATAACCTCAGCAGTTTGGTCTCTTAGGAATTCACACACTTTTTGTCATTTTTCCTTTGAGAAACTAAATTGCTGATACTCGTACGAAAGTCTACGACGTAACTGTTGCGAAAACGATTAAATGTGTTTGTGTGACGAGACACGCTTGAAGTTCTCTAAGGCTATAGATACAGCAGTAAGGAATAAGTCAGTACAGTTGAGGAGCAATGGACCTCTCTAAAGAGGGCAATCACAGAAGTTGGAAAGAAAAACGTAGGTACAATGAACGTAACTGCGAAGAAGCCATAGGTAACAGAAAAAAACGCCTCAGTTGATCAATGAAAGAAGGAGGTACAAAAACGTTCAGGGGAATTCAGAAATACAGAAATACAAGTCACTGAGAAATGAAACAAATAGGCAGTGTAGGGGAACTAAGACGAGATGGCTGCATGAAAATTAGGAAGAAATCGAAAAATAAATGACTGTCGGAAGGACTGGTTCAGCATACAGGAAAGTCGAAACAACCTTCGGTGACATTAAAAGCAAGGGTCGTAATATTAAGATTCCACTGCTAAGTGTAGAAGAGGGAGCGAATAGGTGGAAAGAATACATTGAAAGCCTCTATGAGGCGGGTGATTTGCATGATGTGATAGTAGAGGAAACAGGAGTCGATTTAGAAGAGATAGGGGATCCAGTATTAGAATCAGAATTTATAAGAGCTTTGGAGGACTTAAGATCAAATAAGGCAGAAGGGATAGATAACACGGCGGAGGTTCGTGCCCTCCCTCGGACGTGGGTGTGTGTGTTTGTCCTCAGGATAATTTAGGTTAAGTAGTGTGTAAGCTTAGGGACTGATGACCTTAGCAGTTAAGTCCCATAAGATTTCACATACATGTGACTATTTTTGATTTGGATATATAACATTTCCTTAGAATTTCAAAAATGGTCGGGGGAAGTGGTAACAAAACTAATATTCACGTTGGTGTGTGGAATCTATGGGCCTAGCGACATACCATCTGACTTTCGAAAAAATATCATCCACATAGTTCCGAAGACTGCAAGAGCTGACAAGTGCGAGAATTATTGCACAATCAGCTTAACGGCTCATGCATCCGAATTGCTGTCAAAAATGATATACTGAAGGATGTAAAAGAAAATTGAGGATGTGTTAGGTGACGATCAGTTTGGCTTTAGAAAAGGTAAAGGCACTAGAGCGGCAATTCTGACGTTGGGGTTGATAACGGAAGCAAGACTAAAGAAAAATGAAGAGACGTTAATAGGATTTGTCGACCCAGAAAAAGCTGTCGACAGTGTAAAATGGTGCAAGATATTCGAAAGAAAAATAGGGGTAAGCTATAGGGGGAGACGGGTCATATACAATATATACAAGAACCAAGATGAAATAATAAGAATAAACAATCAAGAACAAAGCGCTCGGATTAAAAAGGGTGTAAGACAGGGATGTAGTCTTTCCCCCCTACTGTTCAATCTGTGTATCGAAGAAGCAATGATGGAAATAAAAAAAATTGTTCAGGAATGTATAACACTAACGTGCCGTGAAACATGCTAATGTTACCCTCTGTGAGGATTTCAACGTTCGACCGCGCGAGTGTCTAATGAAAAGAGACATCGGACTATAATTTCGAATTTTGTGAAGTTGACAGTAAAACCAAACGGGCCTTAACCTTGAGAGTTAATAGAAATGGTAAAATTATAAGTGACTGGAAGAAATGAACGGTCGCCAGCCTAATTAGGCACATTAATATTGAAATATATATATTTGAGAAATTTGGAGATTAGTTATTGAAGTTAATTTTGTTGAGATTTCCCTTTGAATAGCAAACAGGATACAAACTGACACAGTGCACTCTGTACTGTGTGTAGCAGCAGTTACCAATAACACACACGCCAGTAAATTATGGGGAGCAAAATTGCACCGAGCTCATAGTAATGACGGCCACAATCATTAGCATTACTTAACCAAAATACTGAAACATCACTGCGTGAAGTGCAGAACTAATTTTGGACATGAGGGGCTTCTATCTTGACTGACACGAATAACACAAATGAAGGTGAATAACACCTTAAATACACTGTTCAAACTCCTCTGCATACAGCAGTTTTCCTTAGTAACAGTTACAGTTCATTTCTTTTCTTAATAGGAGGACAATATGATGGGGCCCTCTCAACTGGTACAGTTTCACAAGCCAAGGTTCTTTGATTATTGAAAAAGTAAAAACTATCTCTAAAAGCTAATGATTCACTTAAATTACTTAGCAAGGTAATAAAATGCAACCCTGGGCTTATTTAACTCCAAAAGGATACCATTCATAGTGGGTACCAAAACTACACTACCTCGGAAAATTTGCATAACTTCACATCTAATAGTACTACCGCAAATCGGTTCATTAAAGAGTTATATGTACTTGTACTTTAATCACCTGTGAAGCAGGTATTCTTGGGAATAATATTTACACAATCTTGCACTGTAAACCTACAAAACTATATTTTGTAATAAACTAAGGATACTTTAGCAAAAGCTTATCTAACTTCACTTTTATGGTTTTAGCTTTTAAATAATTAAGGTTTTCACTTTCCTATTGATTGATCTTTAAATTTTTGTACTTAAACTTCCTACATTAACAATTTCACTTGGATTAATACATAAACAAAGCATCCAAATTGTACTCATACCTTAAGTTTCGCTACTCCTTTTACTTCTGACTAAAAATTACTTTTAAACACAAGAATGCCTGAATTCTTCATTTAAATCAGGATGCTCGGTTTTGGTAGCACTAAGGTGAGGACCCTGCGTATGTTCGTGATCAGGATTGAAGTTATGGTTTCGAACACGAATTGCCGTTTTATGTGATTATTATTGAAACAACACACAAATTATCTGGTCCATGTCAATATACATTACGTAACTGAATGTACGAAGTCTGTGAAGCAGTGGCGAAGATTAGTGGCAGGCGGAATGGCGGCTAACTGTACTCACGACTCTTGATGTGCGAATACTCCGTAAAATCTCTTCTTGGCGTCGGATTTTCAACGTATTAGGGCCATTCCATTATGCCATGAATATTAAATAACAGCCAGATCCGCATCCGAGGCAAATACCTTCTCATGCAGCTTGCAGTTGCCTCTCTTAGCACCGTCGAGGTGTACTGTGCTAAGGCCAGCCACACACTTCGTGTAGTTCACACAAAGAAGCCGCTCAATTCGACCTCCAAACCCACCTTTTACATCGCGCGATGCCACTTTCGTTGCGGAGGGACTTTCCTACAGCGGTTGCGTGTTACAAATACAAGTGCCCTAAGCATGAACCAGCTTTTAACAAACATACTTCTTTCATAAACAGATTCATATTATAATAATTTAAAATTTCAACATATTTTTGCTTTTCTCGTATATACACTCCTGGAAATGGAAAAAAGATCACATTGACACCGGTGTGTCAGACCCACCATACTTGCTCCGGACACTGCGAGAGGGCTGTACAAGCAATGATCACACGCACGGCACAGCGGACACACCAGGAACCGCGGTGTTGGCCGTCGAATGGCGCTAGCTGCGCAGCATTTGTGCACCGCCGCCGTCAGTGTCAGCCAGTTTGCCGTGGCATACGGAGCTCCATCGCAGTCTTTAACACTGGTAGCATGCCGCGACAGCGTGGACGTGAACCGTATGTGCAGTTGACGGACTTTGAGCGAGGGCGTATAGTGGGCATGCGGGAGGCCGGGTGAACGTACCGCCGAATTGCTCAACACGTGGGGCGTGAGGTCTCCACAGTACATCGATGTTGTCGCCAGTGGTCGGCGGAAGGTGCACGTGCCCGTCGACCTGGGACCGGACCGCAGCGACGCACGGATGCACGCCAAGACCGTAGGATCCTACGCAGTGCCGTAGGGGACCGCACCGCCACTTCCCAGCAAATTAGGGACACTGTTGCTCCTGGGGTATCGGCGAGGACCATTCGCAACCGTCTCCATGAAGCTGGGCTACGGTCCCGCACACCGTTAGGCCGTCTTCCGCTCACGCCCCAACATCGTGCAGCCCGCCTCCAGTGGTGTCGCGACAGGCGTGAATGGAGGGACGAATGGAGACGTGTCGTCTTCAGCGATGAGAGTCGCTTCTGCCTTGGTACCAATGATGGTCGTATGCGTGTTTGGCGCCGTGCAGGTGAGCGCCACAATCAGGACTGCATACGACCGAGGCACACAGGGCCAACACCCGGCATCATGGTGTGGGGAGCGATCTCCTACACTGGCCGTACACCACTGGTGATCGTCGAGGGACACTGAATAGTGCACGGTACATCCAAACCGTCATCGAACCCATCGTTCTACCATTCCTAGACCGGCAAGGGAACTTGCTGTTCCAACAGGACAATGCACGTCCGCATGTATCCCGTGCCACCCAACGTGCTCTAGAAGGTGTAAGTCAACTACCCTGGCCAGCAAGATCTCCGGATCTGTCCCCCATTGAGCATGTTTGGGACTGGATGAAGCGTCGTCTCACGCGGTCTGCACGTCCAGCACGAACGCTGGTCCAACTGAGGCGCCAGGTGGAAATGGCATGGCAAGCCGTTCCACAGGACTACATCCAGCATCTCTACGATCCTCTCCATGGGAGAATAGCAGCCTGCATTGCTGCGAAAGGTGGATATACACTGTACTAGTGCCGACATTGTGCATGCTCTGTTGCCTGTGTCTATGTGCCTGTGGTTCTGTCAGTGTGATCATGTGATGTATCTGACCCCAGGAATGTGTCAATAAAGATTCCCCTTCCTTGGACAATGAATTCACGGTGTTCTTATTTCAATTTCCAGGAGTGTACATTACAAAACTCTAATTTTCCTGCTATACATCAAGGAGCTCAAACAACACAGAATGCACACTTCATAAATTGCAGATACACAGTTATTTAAAATAAACCTTCTCCTAAGCGATGTAAGTGTTACAAGTGGAATTAAAATACAAGGCGAAACGATATCACTGATACGATTCGCAGATGACATTGCTGTCCTGAGTGTAAGTGAAGAAGGATTACATGAGCTGGTGAACGGAATGAACAGTCTAATGTGTACAGAATATGGATTGACAGCAAATCGAAGAAAGACGAAAGCAACGAGAAGTAGGTGGTCACGAAGTAGGGATTCTGCTACCTAGGCAACAAAATGACCAATGGTAGACGGAGCAGGGAGGATATTAAAAGCAGACAAGCACAGGCAAAAAGGGCATGCCTGGCTAAGAGATGTCTATTAGTGTCAAACGTAGGCCTCAATTTCCGGAAGACATTTCTGAGCATTACGTCTGGAGCACGGAATGGTATGGTGGTGAAACATGAACTGTGGGAAAACCGGAACAGAATATAATCGAAGCATTTGAGATGTGGTGCTACAAGCGAATGTTGTAAATTATATGTTTTTTTTCCCTAATATGATAGAGCCGTAATGGCATTGTCAAAACATATACACTCCCATAAATTTAAAATATGGTGTAAAATAGGCCACAACGTCCACACAGTCATTTTGCAGCTGGCGTTATTTTCAACATGTCCAAGGCGATGTCTTCGAAATGCTCCATGAAGAAGTTGGCTATTACTGGAGCTAATGGACTTCCCATCGCCACGCCGTCAGTTTGGATAAAATATTCTCCATCATGTAAGAAATATGATGACGTCAGAGTTTGCTTTCGAAGACATTGCCTTGGACACGGTTCCTGCAAAGCCGAGCTGTTTTCATCGCTACGTTGACGATACCTTCGTCATTTGCCCACACGGACAAGAAAAGTTAGAAGAGTTCCTGGAGCACCTCAGCAGCATCCACGACCACATCAGCTTCGCAATGGAAGTAGAGAAGGGGGTTCCCTGCCGTTCTTGGAAGTGCTTGTCCGCTGTAAACCCAATGGGTCTCTAGGTCATAGCCTCTACCGGAAGCCCACCCACACGGATCGGCATCTGCACGCCACCAGCTTCCATCACCCAGCACAGAAGCAGTCAGTTCTAAGGACCTTAGTATATCGAGGTGAAACCGTCTCAGACGTTGAAACCTTGCCGAGAGAATTGAGCCACTGACGCAAAGTTTTTAAAGAAAACGGTTACAACATACAGATCTCACAAGCAGTGTCATCCAAGCCTCAAAGGAAGAAGACCTCTGAAGAAGACACCAAGCAAGTTGCATTCTTACCGTTCTGTGGTTCGACAACAGGGAAGCTTAGTCGGCTCCTGAAGAGGCATAAAATAGACACAATCTTCAGGCCACCGGCCAAGATCCGTCAACTAATGAAATCTGTGAAAGACGATGTAGGCCTCAGAACGCCAGGAATTTACAAGATACCGTGTGGGCGTGGGCAGTTTTATGTCGGCCAGAATGTTCGCACTATTGAAAAGCGTCGCATAGAACATGGAAGGTGTTACCGTCTGCGCTATCTCGAAAAATCAGCTGTAGCAGAACATGCTCTAGAAAACGAACACCGAATTGCATTCGATGAGACGTCTATTATTAACCGGACGAATGGCTTCTGGGATAGCGTGATAAACGACGCCATAGAGATTAGAATTTCTGACAACACCTCCAATATGAGACGTTGGACTGCAGCTGAGTACAGCGTGGGATCCGGTGTTGAGGGAGTTGAGCGGGCCCGGCGGTCGGGCGGCCAAAAAATTACCATATATGGTGCGGGACCGAGCACCAATGACGTCACGTGCGACGGCGCGGCTTTATAAGCACGGCAATTACAACCAGACGACAGTCATCCACTTGACAATGGCAGAGGAGATCTCTGCCGAAAGCTCGTGGGCAGTAAACCACTTGACGCGGCTTGAAACTCGAGAATGTTTTAGGTTGCGGTAGTTATTCGGAGATGAAGAGGCTTGCACAGGTTAGAGTAGCATGGAGAGCTACATCAAACAAGTTTTCGGACTGGAGACGATAACAAAAATAGTTGCTTCCGGAATCCAAGACATCTACAGCACCATTCGCGAATGAAACAAATATAATAACAGAAAATTGCCAAAGAATTCAAAGAACCACATTGGTACGTGGGAAAGAAGATAAATTTTTAGTGGGATATTCAGGGAATAAGCACAACGTTTGTATTTATTTGTATTAATAGAAAAAAGACGATAATTATCCCTGAAAGTAAACACGTGCGAATATTTATCTGTTATGACAATTAGGAATTACAGTATATGAAACACCTGATCATTTTCATTGCTTTCTTTCAAGGTAGTTGTAACTACAGCGGGTGGACAAGAAGATGGAAACACCAGAAACAGCACATTTCCATGCCTAATAAGATGTAGGAAAACCGTCAACATTCAAAACAGCTTTCAGTCACCTCAGAGTGGATAAATACAGGTCCTTAGGACACCGTGGAGGGTAAAACTTGTAGAGGGAGACCAATAGGTGAATACACTAAGCAGATTCAGAAGGATGTAGGTTGTAGTAGTTACTGGGAAATGAAGAAGCTTGCACACGATGGAGTAGCATGGAGAGCTGCATCAAACCAGTCTCTGGACTGAAGACCACAACAACAACTACATGGTTTTGAATGGAATCTTATGCTATCCTTCCGGCAAAATAGTGGCATGTCCCAGGATGGATAGTGATAACGCACCCTTCTCTCCAAAACAGGCCACAAAAAGTCAATAATATGGAGATCTGGCAACTGCTGAGGCCAGGGGAAATGTATCAATTGGTCGTGTTCAGAAAACCAGTCCTGGGCGATGAGAACTATGTGGACAAGGGCCCTGTCGCCTTGTAACTCATCACCAATGGGGAACAAACAGTGTACGAAGCGATGGAAGCAAAATGGTCACATAATCCTTGGCAGTGATGCGGCAATGCAGAATAACCATGGTGCTTATGGAATACCGTGACATGGCAGCCCCAATTTTTGGAATGTTAACTCGGCCAGAAGATGGAAACAGTCTGAAACAAGACTCATGCAGCCAAATGACTTTTATTCCAACGCTCCACGGTCCAGGATTTATGGCTTCTGCACCACGTTTTCCAGTTACAGGCATTTACATCACTGACGAGTGGTTTTGGAATTTCAGCTCGTCCAGCATTTCCCTGCTTATGGAGCTTCATTTGGGTTGTCTTGGTCTGACAGGACTCACAAGGGCGACATTCAGCCTTGTAGTGACTTCCTTTGGGTTGTCTTGGTCTGACAGGACTCACAAGGGCGACATTCAGCCTTGCAGTGACTTTTGCAGCTATCGTCCTCTTAGTTTTCACCACGATCCTCATCGGTGACCGTCCATCACCATGACTCAACATACACTTTCGTCCAAGCTGTGATTAGCGATTGATGTTTCACGGATTTCCCTGTATGCAGTATAAACCTTCATACAGTGCCTCTTGAAACATCAACCATTTCGGTTACCTTGGTAGCAAAAGCACGCATCATACGAGTACCAATAATTTGCCCATGTTCGAACGTTAGCTCCGACATAATGCACTCAACTATACAGAATGCTATTATAACCACGAATGACACTTGCGACATGCTGAGAACATGACACAGGTGCCGTTTGTGGTCAAACACAACAGAGCATCCTGTAACCTTACCTAGAATCTGCATCTACAGGGTGCGGCGCTTAGATCCAGACAAATTTCAGTTTGAATTTCCCCGCCATATCGTAGTTACCCATGGTCTAGGGCGCCGGCATCGCAGCTCAGCGTGTTCGGACAGAGGGTTACGTACCCTCTGTAATAAAAAAACTGAGTTAATCGATCATCAACGAACTTAATCGGATGTCTTACGACGTCCGCCCCGAGTAGAAACAACGAACAAACGCGGACAAAAAAAAAAAAAGGGGGGTAGCGTCTTTGATTCATAATCAAAACATCTTCGGTCCCGGGTTCGATCCCCGCCACTGCCTAAATTTTGATAAATAATCAGCATTGGCGGCCGAAGACTTCCGGCATAAGAAGTCAGCCTCATTCTGCAAACGGCCTTCTCAAAGAGGGCGGAGGAGCGGATAGAGGTTCAGGGCACTCTCTTGTCCTAGGGGTGGGAAATTGCCCCTAAAGGTTGAAGAATCAGCAATGATCAACGACATGAGGATGCAGAAGGCAATGGAAACCACTGCATTAAAGACACGTAACGTGTATCCACAGGACATGTGGCCTGTAGTTTAAGAAGTGTCATGATGATCTCTCCATTGGCAAAAGATTCCGGAATAGTCCCCCATTCGGATCTCCGGGAGGGGACTGCCAAGGGGGAGGTTACCATGAGAAAAAGATTGAATAGGATAGCGTTCTACAACTCGGGGCGTGGAATGTCAGAAGCTTGAACGTGGTAGGGAAACTAGAAAATCTGAAAAGGGAAAGGCAGAGGCTCAATCTAGATATAGTAGGGGTCAGTGAAGTGAAGTGGAAGGAAGACAAGGATTTCTGGTCAGATGAGTATCGGGTAATATCAACAGCAGCAGAAAATGGTATAACAGGTGTAGGATTCGTTATGAATAGGAAGGTAGGGCAGAGGGTGTGTTACTGTGAACAGTTCAGTGACCGGGTTGTTCTAATCAGAATCGACAGCAGACCAACACCGACAACGATAGTTCAGGTATACATGCCGAGGTCGCAAGCTGAAGATGAACAGATAGAGAAAGTGTATGAGGATATTGAAAGGGTAATGCAGTATGTAAAGGGGGACGAAAATCTAATAGTCATGGGCGACTGGAATGCAGTTGTAGGGGAAGGAGTAGAAGAAAAGGTTACAGGAGAATATGGGCTTGGGACAAGGAATGAAAGAGGAGAAAGACTAATTGAGTTCTGTAACAAGTTCCAGCTAGTAATAGCGAATACCCTGTTCAAGAATCACAAGAGGAGGAGGTATACTTGGAAAAGGCCGGGAGATACGGGAAGATTTCAATTAGATTACATCATGGTCAGACAGAGATTCCGAAATCAGATACTGGATTGTGAGGCGTACCCAGGAGCAGATATAGACTCAGATCACAATATAGTAGTGGTGAAGAGTAGGCTGAAGTTCAAGACATTAGTCAGGAAGAATCAATACGCAAAGAAGTGGGATACGGAAGTACTAAGGAATGACGAGATACGTTTGAAGTTCTCTAACGCTATAGATACGGCAATAAGGAATAGCGCAGTAGGCAGTACAGTTGAAGAGGAATGGACATCTCTAAAAAGGGCCATCAGAGAAGTTGGGAAGGAAAACATAGGTACAAAGAAGGTAGATGCGAAGAAACCATAGGTAACAGAAGAAATACTTCAGTTGATTGATGAAAGGAGGAAGTACAAACATGTTCCGGGAAAATCAGGAATACAGAAATGCAAGTCGCTGAGGAATGAAATAAATAGGAAGTGCAGGGAAGCTAAGACGAAATGGCTGCAGGAAAAATGTGAAGACATCGAAAAAGATATGATTGTCGGAAGGACAGACTCAGCATACAGGAAAGTCAAAACAACCTTTGGTGACATTAAAAGCAACGGTGGTAACATTAAGAGTGCAACGGGAATTCCAATGTTAAATTCAGAGGAGAGAGCAGACAGGTGGAAAGAATACATTGAAAGCCTCTATGAGGGTGAAGATTTGTCTGATGTGATAGAAGAGGAAACAGGAGTCGATTAAGAAGAGATAGGGGATCCAGTATTAGAATCGGAATTTAAAAGAGCTTTGGAGGACTTACGGTCAAATAAGGCAGAATGGATAGATAACATTCCATCAGAATTTCTAAAATCATTGGGGGAAGTGGCAACAAAACGACTATTCACGTTGGTGTGTAGAATATATGAGTCTGGCGATATACCATCTGACTTTCGGAAAAGCATCATCCACACAGTTCCGAAGACGGCAAGAGCTGACAAGTGCGAGAATTATCGCACTATCAGCTTAACAGCTCATGCATCGAAGCTGCTTACAAGAATAATATACAGAAGAATGGAAAAGAAAATTGAGAATGCGCTAGGTGACGATCAGTTTGGCTTTAGGAAAAGTAAAGGGACGAGAGAGGCTATTCTGACGTTACAGCTAATAATGGAAGCAAGGCTAAAGAAAAATCGAGACACTTTCATAGGATTTGTCGACCTGGAAAAAGCGTTCGACAATATAAAATGGTGCAAGCTGTTCGAGTTCTGAAAAAAGTAGGGGTAAGCTATAGGGAGAGACGGGTCATATATAATATGTACAACAACCAAGAGGGAATAATAAGAGTGGACGATCAAGAACGAAGTGCTCGTATTAAGAAGGGTGTAAGACAAGGCTGTAGCCTCTCGCCCCTACTCTTCAATCTGTACATCGAGGAAGCAATGATGGAAATAAAAGAAAGGTTCAGGAGTGGGATTAAAATACAAGGTGAAAGGATATCAATGATACGATTCGCTGATGACATTGCTATCCTGAGTGAAAGTGAAGAAGAATTAAATAATCTGCTGAACGGAATGAACAGTCTAATGAGTACACAGTAGGGGTTTGAGAGTAAATCGGAGAAAGACGAAGGTAATTAGAAATAGTAGAAATGAGAACAGCGAGAAACTTAACATGAGGATTGGTGGTCACGAAGTCAATGAAGTTAAGGAATTCTGCTACCTAGGCAGTAAAATAACCAATGACGGACGGAGCAAGGAGGACATCAAAAGCAGACTCGCTATGGCAAAAAAGGCATTTCGGGCCAAGAGAAGTCTACTAATATCAAATACCGGCCTTAATTTGAGGAAGAAATTTCTGAGGATGTACGTCTGGAGTACAGCATTGTATGGTAATGAAACATGGACTGTGGGAAAACCGGAACAGAAGAGAATCGAAGCATTTGAGATGTGGTGCTATAGACGAATGTTGAAAATTAGGTGGACTGATAAGGTAAGGATTGTGGAGGTTCTACACAGAATCGGAGAGGAAAGGAATATGTGGAAAACACTGATAAGGAGAAGAGATAGGATGATAGGACATCTGCTAAGACATGAGGGAATGACTTCCATGGTACTAGAGGGAGCTGTAGAGGGCAAAAACTGTAGAGGAAGACAGAGATTGGAATACGTCAAGCAAATAATTGAGGACGTAGGTTGCAAGTGCTACTCTGAGATGAAGAGGTTAGCACAGGAAAGGAATTCGTGGGGGACCGCATCAAACCAGTCAGTAGACTGATGACCAAAAAAAAAAAAAAAAATCTTAGTTCTGCCGGAGGTCGAGACTGACATTCTTGAAACCTAGTATATTTTTTTCTTTATTGGATTTCGATTCCCCCCTCCCAGAGGGGCAGGGGAGGACTGGCAGCAGCATAATACACCACTCTGCAGCCAACAGAAAGTTAAAAACAGTATTAGGAGATTTCATAAACAGTGACTGTTAAAAACTGAAACATGGCGAAAAAGTTGCGAAGAAAATATAAAAACAAAGGGTCGATGATGCTGATTAAAACACATAGTAAAATGGACAGGCAACATCTGAAAAAAAACACAGTGACAGTCTAGTTTCTGTTCGCAACACTTAAAAAGGGGGAACATACAACACTGAACACTCACGGAAAATACTGCATTATACAGTACAAATACATTTGGGGGGGGGGGGGGAGGGGAGAGGACCGTGAACAGATGAGGGGGAAAAAGCAAAAAAAGGGTGGAGCCGAAGGAGGGAGAGGACACAGGGGAGCAGGGCAGATGCGAGAAGGAGTGGGGAAGGCAGTGGAGAGGAAAGCAAAAGTTCTCGGGGAGAGAAACGAGTCAAAGAGAGGGTAGGCAGGGAAAAGGAAACAGGATGGAAGGGGGAGGGAGCCCAGGAAAAGGATGGAGGGAGGGGGAGGTGAGGATCACGGTTGATATGGGGGATAAATGGAGGGAAAGGGGGCATCATCCGGTAGGAGGAGTTGACGGAAGCCACTGTGGGAGAGGAGACACAGGGTGTAGAGATGGAGGGTACGGGGGACATAACGGTGAAGGCTCGGCAGCAGGTCAGGTAGGGTTTGGAGAGGAGAGGAGCAGGTAGGGGATTGGGGGGATCAAGATGGTGGGAGGTGTAGAGGACTCGGATGTGTTCAAGGAAAAGGAGTAGATGGGAGACATCTAGTAAGCATTCAGAACCTCGAAATGGCCGGGATGTTCCGTAACATCTCGACCATTTTGAGGTTGTGCCCTGCTGAGTATAGCTGACGAGCCACGATTATAGAAGGTCTTCGCGCTGGGCGTTCACGCACTGAAATAGTTCGATCCTCTGTTTACAATATTGTGGCCAAGTGTAGTGCTTTGGGGAACTCTGGGGAAAGTTGCACTAACCCGGCGAGAAAACCTCATTCGAGCAGTCATCGAAAAGGCTGAGGCGCTGATTTTGGAGGATCCGGCGCAATCGTTGAGGAAATTAGCGTCAGTATTGAATGTCAGAGAGCGAACAATGCGTCGGATGGCAGAGAAGGACCTCATCCGAGCCAGCCGAAGTGGCCGTGCGGTTCTAGGCGCTACAGTCTGGAGCCGAGCAACAGCTACGTTCGCAGGTTCGTATCCCGCCTCGGGCATGGACGTGTGTGATGTCCTCAGGTTAGTTAGGTTTAATTAGTTCTAAGTTCTAGGCGGCTGATGACCTCAGCAGTTAAGTCGCATAGTGCTCAGAGCCATTTTTGAACCTCATCCGAGCCATTTAGTCCAAACCTGCCTCTCGGATAATGACGACACATTATGGTCAAAGGAGTTCTGGCCCCGAATAGCCAAGAATTGAATCCTCTTGACTACCAAGTTTCGAGCGTTGTCGAAGGAGTTACCAATAAGACGAGGCACCCTAATATCCTTTCTCTATGCACCGCTATCAAAGCAGCATTCACGGATATGGACAACATGCGATTCCTTCAGCATAAGATTGGAGGCGTTCATTGCTTCTAAAGGGGGTTACATCGAGTAATTTTATTTTTCAAAGATAGCAATACTTATATGTAAAAGGATTTTCATTTTCGTTTGTATTTTGTTTTAATAAATTTGCTATAAAATGTTTCATTGATCCGGATTCAAGCGCCGCATCCTGTGTGTTCAAGCATATATTTCTCATGATGTTTACATATTTTTGTCCAACCCCTGTACACCGCTGACGTGACACTGTTATTTTAGACATTTTTGATGTAAAAATGGTTTACCAGTGATCACGCTATCGTCCCTTTAACAAACTATGTAGAAGCAGCCTATGTGACAGGTCGTATGTATATTTCATTGACGTTATATTCCTCATACATACTACAATCAAATATTTGAAGTGCTTCGTATATGTCACTGCAGACATGAGGAGCTGTCTGATATATAGCAGCTATGGAAATGAGAAACAATCACTAACGCAAATTCTCCGGTTGCTAATAAGCAGGTAATGTTCGTCGTCGGTAACTAGTGTTCTTCTTTAAAATTTTTGCTTCATTCGTAAAAAAACACTGTGCCGTCACGCAAAGCGATACTCTCTGAATATCAACGTTTTTTGATAACGGCTCGAACTACAAGGTTTGTTCAGGAAGTAATTGTACAGTGAACTTAGTTGGCTGCTGTTTTCTTGTTTTTTGATGGTTGGCGTAGTGAATGTTAGAGGGGGGGGGGATCCCTTGACCAGAGCGAACATCGCAGGAACGCCGTAATATGTAAACTCACATTGTAGTGTCCAGCTGCATCAAAGATATCGGCAACAAATACCAGCAAGTGCTGTGATTCGCTTCCTACTCGCGGAAGGAATAACACTTTCCGATATTTTTTTCGCGAATCAAAACGGTTTGCGGCAATAATGTTATGAACAGAACGACTGTTCTTAAGTAGTGTACGGAATTCAGTGGAGGGATATCAAATGTTCATGACGAACAGGGGAGTGGAATCCTTCCATTTTGATTGATGCAAAAAATCCAGGAAATTATTCGTGAAGATCGCCGATTGGCAGTAGATGAAATTTCAGCGATGTTTCCACAACTCGCAAGAACTCCCTTACACGAGAAACTCAGAGAAACGATGGCACACTGGAAACTGTTCACAAAATGGAGAGCGGCACAAGAAAAATTTGGTCAGTAGCGCCTGCGAGTTTCTCGAGCGCATTGAATTGGAAGGTAAGGATTTTCTGAGCGCTGTTGTGACTGAAGATGAAGCGTGGTTGGCTGATTATACGACTGAGACAAAAGAAGAGTAGTCAGAGTGGTGTCAGACCAATTCCACATCTGCAAAGATGTTTTGGGCAGGGGGAAAAAATATATGGCCTCAGTGTTTTGGGACCCAAAAGGAGACACCATTTTGGTCCAGTTCCTGCCTCAGGGGTAGACTACCAATCCACAGCGATATTGTGAGAGCCTAAAGAAACTTGAAGGCAGGATTCAAAAGCAAAGGAGAGACTGTTGGCTAGAGAAGTGTGCTTGTTACACAACAACTTCTGTCGTCACACAGGCTGAGTCACCAAGCCGCTCTTGGACAGACTTAATTGGGATGTTTTGAACCAATCCTCGTATTCCCCTGACCTGTGCCTCCAGATTAACACACGTAACTGGATTTAAATTTTTAGCCGATTATGAGCAGGTGCAGAAAGAGGTCCTGATGTGGAGGAGGAGCTGGCGAGAGAGTTCTTCGAGGAGTTAGTGCCGCGGCTCACCACATGCACTGAACGGCATAGCGATCAACAAGTGTATCAACAATATCGTGTAACTTTTTCAAATAATTTTTTTGTAATAAAAAATTATAAAGATCTAGCACAGTTGCTTTCTGAACATGAGTCGTATATTGTATTGTGTCCTGAGTGCAGATTTTTAGAGTCGAAACAGAAGAACACAGCGTTCATTGGCGATCTATTACGTTCCCTCTAATATACAGGGCTATTACAAATGATTGAAGCGATTTCATAAATTCACTGTAGCTCCAATCATTGACATATGGTCACGACACACTACAGATACGTAGAAAAACTCATAAAGTTTTGTTCGGCTGAAGCCGCACTTTAGGTTTCTGCCGCCAGAGCGCTCGAGAGCGCAGTGAGACAAAATGGCGACAGGAGCCGAGAAAGCGTATGTCGTGCTTGAAATGCACTCACATCAGTCAGTCATAACAGTGCAACGACACTTCAGGACGAAGTTCAACAAAGATCCACCAACTGCTAACTCCATTCGGCAATGGTATGCGCAGTTTAAAGCTTCTGGATGCCTCTGTAAGGGGAAATCAACGGATCGGCCTGCAGTGAGCGAAGAAACGGTTGAACGCGTGCGGGCAAGTTTCACGCGTAGCCGCGGAAGTCGACGAATAAAGCAAGCAGGGAGCTAAACGTACCACAGCCGACGGTTTGGAAAATCTTACGGAAAAGGCTAAAGCAGAAGCATTTCTTAAACAGGAGATTGGAAAACCGATGGATCGGTCGTGGTGGAGATCATGATCAACAATTCATGTCATGGTCTCCACGCTCTCCCGACTTAACCCCATGCGATTTCTTTCTGTGGGGTTATGTGAAAGATTTAGTGTTTAAACCTCCTCTACCAAGAAACGTGCCAGAACTGCGAATTCGCATCAACGATGCTTTCGAACTCATTGATGGGGACATGCTGCGCCGAGTGTGGGAGGAACTTGATTATCGGCTTGATGTCTGCCGAATCACTAAAGGGGCACATATCGAACATTTGTGAATGCCTAAAAAAACTTTTTGAGTTTTTGTATGTGTGTGCAAAGCATTGTGAAAATACCTCAAATAATAAAGTTATTGTAGAGCTGTGAAATCGCTTCACTCATTTGTAATAACCCTGTACATACTTGCCCACGGATATAAGCGAATGGTAGCGAACACTGGCGAACTTACCGCGAATGCCCATTCACCTGCGTGCGCCCCTGTGGCTTAAGACGGCGAGCCCTGCTGCACAGTGGAACAGAAAGCACACTCACCCGGCCGGCCTGTCCCGTGTAGTGCCGAGCGCTTGCCGCTCAGCCGTGTCGGTCGGCCGCCGCTCAGGTAGTACAGCCTTCCGTGTTCCTAGCGACGCGGACGCTGCCCGGCGGACCCGGCAAAAAGCCGCCCCTGCTGACTGCGTCTGGTTGTCAACGGGACCCGGCTGGGCGGCTGACCGGTACAGCGCGGCGGCAACCCAGCCAGCAGGGAATGGTCTGCCCCTCACAGGCGACCACAGCCATCGGCATGCATACCAACATGTCCCAAAACGCCGCGCATAAAAATGGAATTTTCCGATCCTCATTCCTCGGGTTCTATCGCTGGTAAACAGATAAGGTCGAGTGTTTTGGATAGCCCTTGTGCTAGCTCAGCAGAAGCATCGCCTCAGTGTCACTATTCTAGAGTACAGGGTCAAATTATGTGTATTACACACTTCCTCCTGCTAAGGCAAATGAAGCAAATCGGTTGGTTCTTTTTGCATTTCATGTCAGCTACGATGCCCTTGATGGGACTTATGAAGGCATCGTTAGTTTATGGCCGGTTCCTTGGAAAACCCCACAAAAAGGGGTTTATTACTATATTTTCGTCGTCACCAGCGGACAAAAAAAGTCAGCCGAAGATCCCAAGACGACTATGCACAGTAAATGGCTGAAATTTTTACGATATATTCCTAATATCATGATCTCAAACAAACGTGAATTTTTTCTAGATATCTTTATCCGTTTCCAAAATACAGACGTTGAAGGTTACCCTGCTTCCACACGTAAAATACGGTAAGAGGCGAAATCTAAGAAATAAATAACCGCAGCAAAAGCTTAAACTTCATGTTCTCTAGGCATTTGTATAGAAATGCCATCTCCGCATTTTCAAAAACGTTTATCAGTCAAATGGAAATGCCGCGTGGCTAGGGCCTCCCGTCGGGTAGACCGTTCGCCTGGTGCAAGTCTTTCGAGTTGACGCCACTTCGGCGACTTGCGTGGCGATGGGGATGAAATGATGTTGATAAGGACAACGCAACACCCAGTCACTGAGCGGAGAAAATCTCCGACCCACCCGGGAATCGAATCCGGGCCGTTAGGTATGACAGTCCGTCGCGCTGACCACTCAGCTACCAGGGGCGGACACCATTACCAGTTATGAGAAACACCACAAAACCGCGGATTCCGAGAGCGCTATGCACAACAAATGGCTGTAATTTTTACGATCTATTCCTAAGATCCAGACCTCAAACTGCCTTGAAAATTTTCTTCACGTGTTTTTCTGTTTCCGAGATACAGACGTTCAAAGTTACCCTTTATGTACACGTAAAATCCGATGTGAGGAGAAAATGTAGTTTATGAAGTGATGAAGCGCAGAGAAATGTGCTGTAAAATGTCTCCGTTATCATCTGGGAATCTCATGTTGAAGTACTGAAACAAATGCAAGATCTCTTTGGACGTAAAATCCGGTCTCAGGTGTAAAATTAGTTTGGCTTTATTTCAACTTTCAAAATTTTACTGACCAATACATTTCTTTTCATATGAGGTACATCCCGTGCTGCAGCAGGGAGAAGAAGGGAACCAGCGGAAAAATGCTCCCGTCGGAGGACAAAAAATGCGAATATGCTCCTGTTTTTTAAAAGACTGACTTAAAAGTGTGATACCAGCTGCCTCTTCCTATCTTCTTCGCCATCTTTAAAATTTTTGCCAAAAATTTTGCCATGTGAATATATTCGCGGTTGTTTGTGATGGGTGAGAAAAAGACAGTGATAGTGGCAAAGAGACAGAAAAAGAGCAAACACTGGGTGGAAGATAGTAGACGGTGGTTGTGTTATAGAAAGAACGAAGGAGACAATGGCAATTTGAAAGAAAGGGTTGTACACAGTGTTAGTGGAACGTAGTTCACAGTAACAGAACAGTGCTTCACTCAGTGCTAGGAAAAGAGTGAAGGAGACAGTGCCGGTGCGACGGGAGGAGTGGGGGGGGGGGGTGAGGAATAAAATGGTTCAAATGGCTCTGAGCACTATGGGACTTAACATCTACGGTCATCAGTCCCTAGAACTTAGAACTACTTAACCCTAACTAACCTAAGGACATCACACAACACCCAGTCATCAAGAGGCAGAGAAAATCCCTGACCCCGCCGGGAATCCAACCCGGGAACTCGGGCGCGGGAAGCGAGAACGCTACCGCACGACCACGAGCTGCGGACAGAGGAGGAATAAAGAGAAAGAGAAACTGGACGGGTATGAAAGCCAGTGATAAGGAGGGACATAGTATGTGACAAAGACAACGAGAGAGAGAGAATTAGTGACAGAAAAGACAGCAGCAGCTGTAGAAAGGAAGGAATGAGATAGTAGCAGTAAGAGAGAGCAAGAGGGGGACAGCGACAGTGAGAGTAGTCTGTTGTAGTAGAACACAACACATCGCAGGGTACTGTGGCTGTGACACGGGAGACAATGACAGTGAGACACGAGGAGATAATGACAATGATGTGGTCTGAATGAATAACTGAGGAAGGACATTTAGGAGTGTATGGGTATTAGCGACTTGCACGGAGTTACAGTAAAGCTTGTGGAGTTTGAGATTAATTGCACGTTAAACAAATTAAAAGTGCTGAGGAAGGTAGAATGAATCAGCTGGTACCCCACTCTTCAGTCAGCCTTTTAATAAACAGGAGAATATTCGCCTTTCTTGTGCTCTTATAGGCCCATTTTTCCGTTGATTGATATATTGACCACAGTAAACAAAAGCTGCTTGATATTGTATTGAAAATCGTAGAAGCTTAGTGCTCTACAGCTTGTAAGTATTCGTTCTAAGAAATCTGCCTGTAGATCATGAGCAGCGGGCAATTTTTTTTTTTTTTTTTTTTTTTTTTTTTTTTTTTTTTTTTTTTTTTTTTTTTTTTTTTTTTTTTTTTTTTTTGCTCAACCGGTATTAAATTTTATTCGGTCATTTTATGCAATTTGTTCAATATGCCAGTCAGTTTAATATATAGCAAGTACCCGGATAATATTATTGACAATTTCAGAATATTCATAGTAATTACTTTTAGAGATTCTCCATTCATATTTGATGATCATTTATATACTGCAGCTATTTATAGACCAGTGGCGGCAATGGTATTACACACAAAGCACAAACACATAGCACGCTGTGAAATTTAAAATCTAATTATAACTATTTATAGCACTTTCTATGTGATCATGAAATGATCCGCTATATGTCTTACCACTGTGGAACACAGGTCCTTATGTATACATGTTACAGAGTCAAACGCTAACAGCCACAATTCTTGGCTGTACTGGACACTAGGGTCAAGGAATGAAATTGTGAACTGGTGATCAGGGCAAAAAGTATTGTATTACATGTCTCTTGTTAACTCCAAAATAATCTAGATACATCGGTGGCATGCACTCACTAGACAAGATTCAGCAGCCCCTACCAATGGATTTCATGCAACCAGCAACGCCTTCAAAACCATGTGCAAGGTTTTCATATTCTATCGCTCGTTACGGCAAGTAATTAGTCCTACAGGAAAAATGAACAGGACCTTTTGTAGGAAATTAATGTATTTAAATTTTGTAATAGAATACGTTTACGATGGAGGCGATTTATTCAAGAAGAACGCACAAATGTCACCTTCAAACATGCTTACAGCCTCACAGTCATCCCACACTAGTTGTAGTACGTTGTTCGTAGCACTACTTCCTACAACTGTACGAAAATTTCGGACTACGCGAATTATTCCCGACGTACAACCTTTTCTTGACTCTATTGATTGGGCTGTTACGCCAGCAGAATAGTCAGATATACAGTTAACTTTATTAATTATACGTGCCTGCGATGGTCATGAACGAAAAACGACTTTTGTAAACGTTATGCTGAAACTAATTACGTTGACAGTTCGATGACCCATCTTAATCATTACCAGTACAGCAGCTTCTCAGCCAGAAGGCCTGACAAATACAACGACGTATTTTTTTGTTTTCGACTACACGAACGCTGGATCTCACGCCACCCTGAGATGCAGGCCACTATCTACACTGAAGAACCAAAGACACTGATACACCTGCCTAATATCGTGTAGCGCCCCAGCGAGCACGCAGAAGTGTGGAGTCTGGTGGCCAACAGAAGTGTTTAAACGCACAAGTGTGTTCCTGGAGCCACTCCGTAGCATTTCTGGACGTGTGGGGTCTCGCATTGTCGTGCTGGAATTCACCAAGTCCGTCGAACTGCACAATGGACGTGAATGGATGCAGGTGATCAGACAGGATGCTCACGTACATGTCATCTGTCACAGTCGTATCTACACGTCTCAGGGATCCTATATCACTCCAACTGCACACGTCGCGCACCGTTAGAGAGCCTCCACCAGCTTGAACAATCCCCTGCTAACATGCAGGGTCAATGGATTCATGAGGTTTCCTCCATATCCGTACACGTCCATCCGCTCGATAAATTTGAAACGAGACACGTCCGACCTGGCAACATCTTTCGAGACATCAGCAGTCCAATGTCGGTATGCTGAGGAGCCCAAACAAGGTGTAAAGCCTTGTCTCGTGCAGTCATCAATGGTGCAGGAGTGGGTCTATATCGATGACGTTTCGTTGAATGGTTGGACACTTGTTGACGGCCCAGCACTGATATCTGCAGGAATTCGCGAAAGGGCTGCACTTCTATCACGTTCAACGATTCACTCCAATCGTTGTTGCTCCCGTTCTTGAAGGATTTTTTTCCAGCCCCAGAAATGTCGGAAATGTGATGTTTTACCGGATTCATGATACTCACGGACACTCCTGAAATGGTCGTACGGGAAAATCCCCACTTCATGGGTACCTCGGAGATGCTGTGTCCCATTGCTCGTGCGTCAACTGTAATAGCACGTTCAGACTCATTTAAGCCTTGATAAGCTGCTATTATAGCAGCAGTAACCACTCTGACAACTGCTCCAGACACTTGTCTTATACAGGCGTTGCTGACCGCAGCGCCGTATTCTCGTTGTCTGCATATCCTTGTATTTTAATACGCGTGCCTATACCAGTTTCTCTGGCGCTTCAGTGTATTTCGTCAGAGGAGAAAAAAAATTGTGCATTGGTATCGTAGTGTATCAGAAGCATTGCAAAGTGACAAATGCCTCTTTGTCCATTCATGCTCTGCGCTCCCTCAAAGAAGACAAACATTTGGCAGGCATTTGTTTCGAGTCTCGCAGCCACAGTGTCAGTCATATTCACTTCTTCGGAGTGTACCTGACTGACCTTGCGGCAGCTGCCACAGAAAATTCCCACCTGTAGGACGGCAGCAGGGCGACCCCAGGCGCCTGGCAGCTGATGGCCGGCGGAAACTTTACGTAATCCACAACCACGGACTGGGATCACGCGCTGTCGTGTTTGTCGCGTTTTGCAGGCGTCCGTCCTGCTAATTATTAGGTAACCATACATGATAAACGAAGATACAATACCCGGCCGGTGTGGCCGAGCGGTTCTAGGCGCTTCAGTCTGGAACCGCGCGACCGTTACGGTCGCAGGTTCGAATCCTGCCTCGGGCATGGATGTGTGTGATGTCCTTAGGTTAGTTAGGTTTAAGTAGTTCTAAGTTCTAGGGGACTGATGACCTCACATGTTAAGTCCCATAGCGCTCAGAGCCATTTTATTTGAAGATACAATACACGTATACAGAAAGTTGTGAAGTAATTTTTAACATTGTAAATTACACTTTACATAATGATATTTTCACTCTGCAGCATAGTGTGCGCTGATATGAAACTTCCTGGCAGATTAAAACTGTGTGCCGGACCGAGAATCGCACTCGGGACCTTTGCCTTTCGCGGGCAAGTGCTCTACCAAATGAGCTACCCAACAACGACTCACGTCCCGTCCTCACAGCTGTACTTCCTCCAGTAGAGCACTTGCCTCCGAAAGGCAAAGTTACCGAGTTCGAGTCTCGGTCCGGCACACAGTTTTAATCTCTCAGGAAGTTACACTTTACATCAAAATGGTTGAAATGGTTCTCAGCACTATGAGACTTAACTTCCGAGGTCATCAGTCCCCTAGAAGTTAGAACTACTTAAACCTAACTAACCTAAGGACATCACACACATCGATGCCCGAGGCAGGATTCGAACCTGCGACCGTAGTGGTCGCGTGGTTCCAGACTGTAGTGCCTAGAACCGCTCGGCCACACCAGCCGGCCACACTTTACATCGTTAACCATAATAAATAATAGAAATATACAATATTACAGTATTACAGATTAAACCGATATAGGGCTAAATGTTGTAAGGACGTAACATGGCGTGAGAAACTGTCCAAGTAAATACTCGTCGTTTATATTGTGCACCTACCAAATTTTTTTACGTTGTAATCTATACTTGGTGCAGTGGTCAACATGACACAATAAATAATTAAAATGCACAATATTATAGCATTGCAGGTTATATAGCTGGAATTGTATATTTTGTGTGGTCGTTACTTTGGTAGAGAATCGTCTAGCTGAGCACTAGTCACTTGCGTTATGTAACAAACATGCATTACATTGTAAATGTAGTTCATGCAATGAATAATATTAAACAAAGTACACGATTAGAATACACAATATCACAGTATTACAAGTTATATTGTTTTAATGTTGGATTTTATGCGGTAAGGAAGGTAAGGAATATGATATTCTTTTGTGGTATAAATCTTTGAAGCAATATGTGAAAACTGTGATGACCTATGCGTACGTGGCTCGTTGATTGCGTCATGTGAAACTTAAAAGCGGGGATGTGTTCAGCTATAAGTGATCATTTAGAGCCAGCTGGGGATTCTAAAGTAAGCGTTTGTTTACCTTAAGTGGCTCTGAGCACTATGGGACTCAACCTCTTAGGTCACAAGTCCCCTAGAACTTAGAACTACTTAAACCTAACTAACCTAAGGACATCACACACACCCATGCCCGAGGCAGGATTCGAACCTGCGACCGTAGCAGTCCCGCGGTTCCGGACTGCAGCGCCAGAACCGCTAGACCACCGCGGCCGGCTTACCTTAAGTGCCCCGGCCGTTGTGACCGAGCGGTTCTAGGCTCTTCAGTCCGGAACCGCGCTGCTAGGGTCACAGGTTCGAGTCCTGCCTCGTGCACGGACGTGTGTGATGTCCTTAGGTTAGTTAGGTTTAAGTAGTTCTAACTTCTAGGGGACTGATGGCCATAGATGTTAAGTCCCATAGTGCTCAGAGCCATTTGAACCATTTGAACGGTAAGCGGTTAACTACTACCTGTGCTAGGGAAGTCGATGCGCTGCTGTCCATTGAAACACACATTCCTGAACTGTCTCTGGAGCTGCCACCTTTTTCGGAAGCCGGTGCAGATCGCTAGTTGGTGGGTAAGAGGGGAGGGGGGGGGGGGGCGCTGTTTGCTTAGCTGCTGTGTTTGCCGTTCAGCTGTTACCGATAGCCAGGGAGGAGTCCTCGCTTCGCAGCCAGCACGTGGATGCGCCTCCCGGCACGTAACTTCCCTAATCTTCCACATTACGATGACCTCCACAGCTGCGGCGACAGGACCGCAGGTTTAGTGGCAAACGGAAGCCCGTCCATCTCATGCGGGGAACGGCGGCAGGGGGAGATGGCAACGTTGATTCTTAAACAGCGGTAACTCAAAGCCATCCATACCATAAATCATGGGAAATTACAAGCTGAGGCCCATAGGGATCGAAACGACTTTTTGCAACCACCAGTCTGAACTTTTGCGTTGCTTAGAGTCCCAGACGTCACACCCTGCTGTCATTGGCAGTGGTGAGCCATCGTTTATCTTAACTCAGTAAAAAGAAATCCGGGATATCAACTACATCAACGCGGTTTTTCGGAATGGCACCGGAGACTATCGAGCTGTATGCAGAAGGTTGTGAGTCCTGGTAGGTTCAGTCTATTTTGTTATCTTTATTAAACTGACTGTGATCATCATTTATATTCAGTTAATTAGCTTAAATATGATATTTTTAAATCTAACTTTTGCTGTGTTGTTTCAATTATCATATTAACATTCGTAATTTGCTCCTATTTTTTATTTTGTTTTATTCTTTTTTTATTTGAAATCTCTAGTCATTGACGAGTACCACTTCAATTTTGACTTAAGTTTTAGTTTACCCTTATAATTTGTCCGAGCGGTCAAGACATCATTGTAAGATGGGTAAATCGTCTGATAATTAAAACATGGGGCCGGTGTCTGACATAGGCAAAGACCAATAGCATCATTCTTCAGAGAGAAATGATAAAATCAATTGCAACATCTTTTGTGTTGCAAGATACGTTAAAACAACAGGCCGTTGATCCCAGGGTCGCTGACTGCTGTGAGCAAGTACAGATTGCCGGCCGGGGTGGCCAAACGGTTCTAGGCGCTACAGTCTGGAACTGCGCGATCGCTACGGTCGCAGGTTCGACCCCGCCTCGGGCATGGATGTGTGTACTGTCCTCAGGTTAGCTAGGTTTAAGTAGTTCTAAATCTAGGGGACTAATGACCTCACATGTTAAGTCACATAGTGCTTAGAGCCACTTGAACCATTTTCATTATTTCCCTTACACTTTCATTCCTCATGCTACGGTTCTAGGCGCTCAGTCCGGAGCCGCGCGATTGCTACGGTCGCAGGTTCGAATCCTGCCTCGGGCATGGATGTGTGTGATGTCCTTAAGTTAGTTAGGTTTAAGTAGTTCTAAGTTCTAGGGGATTGATGACCACAGATGTTAGTCCCATAGTGCTCAGAGCCATTTGAACCATTTTCCTCATGCTATCTCTTCTTGTTACTCCTATCCTACTTTTTATGAACTACATTTCACATCCCTGTAATCTGCTTACATCTCATTTCCTCATTACCCATGTTTCAGATGCGTAGGTCAGTATTGGGATATAGTAACTTGTATCCTTTACTTCTTTGTTTTTTGTGGGAATCTTTATTCCAAACCAGGTTCGTAACACTTCGCAGGAATGCTGCTGCCTGCCACGTCCACTGATCTCTTTCTCATTTCTTACACTTTCCTCTAGCACACTTCCCAGGCACTTGACACCCTCCACTTCCTTCAGTTACTGTCCTCCAACCCTTATTCCGGTAGTTGGCCTATCTTTCTGTCTTGATGTAACAAGGATCTCACATTTGTTTACATGAAATTTCGTGCCATTCTGTCTCACAGTTTCTTCCGAAGCATCCAACTGTTCCTGAATCACCTCCCCCCTGTTTCCCCATATCATCAAGTCATCCGCGAACACCATTACTTTTATCTTGTTTTCTCCAGTACTTTCTGCCACCTTAATCATTATCTTAACCAAGGCAACGATGGAGGTGAGAGGTGACAATACACTGCCCTGCTTCACGCCACTTCTTTACTGGAACTAATCTGTACTTTCGTTTCCCACTTTCATGGAGTCAGACTTCCACAATTTGGCAATGAAGGTCCTTAAACAACTATAGAAACTGTGACTTAAAAATGTACATTGGCGTAATAAAAATGCAACATAGAAGACAGAATTTAATGCCTACTAAATTTTCGATTTATTTCACTGATTCGGTTTTGGCTACTATGACACTAGAGATTTCAGTTCTGGAAGAGCTGCGTCATTGGGATAGGACCAGGCGCGGCCACTGATGTGTACATTTAAGGTGGGTAAGTGTTTCCTGAGATAATACAGACAAACAGAGCTTTCCGGCGATACGGCGACGTTCCGTGTGTGCCAGAGCATATACGTACAGCGTGGCCACACGAAGGAGCGTATTTGCCTACTGTGTTATCCACTGGGTCATCTCGGCAGTGGCCGGTGTCGAAATGCGTGGCTGAAGGTCTGACGCATCGATAGCACGCTCTACCAGACGAGACGACACCTCAACTAAGCCAGGACACAGTAAGTGCACTGTTTATGGGTCGGTCTTACAAGGGGATCACGCTGCAGTCTTTATGTTTAAACTAGATGAAGTTCAGAACTCAGATATCAGTCTCCCAAAGTAGTTTCCGCGAATTTATCTCACAAGGATAGGCGACGACGTTGGGATCACAGATTTACTCCAGACTTTGTAAACCTTCAGTAGGCCATTAAAACAGCACACTGAGCAAGTAGCAAGGAGCAGTACTCTGGCAGTTTCGAGAAAATCGCAAGAGAAGTTTTACGCGTCTGTTATGCAACTGATGTATCCGTGTGTAAGCGTCGGACGTTTGAGTTCATGGTCGTTCAGTAATGCCGGCACGGTAGGTCAGAGTGTTTGGTCAGAGGTTAAGCTGCACTCTGCAGTTAAAGATTAAATTGATCATCGATGAACTTTAAGGGGTGTCCTGGGACGTCCGCCCCGAACAATGCAACGAACAATATCGAAGAAAATGATATTAAAGAAAAAGTCCGACCTTTGTGAGACGAACGTGTACGAGACGATGATTCGACTCCCGCTAAAACTAATTTTTTTTTATCGCTGGTTCCATTATTTAATTTATATGACATTTGAGAGTGAATATAATTAAAAGCACGTGTATTTGCATGAAGTTTTAGTGAATTTCATTGTATTTGACTGCTTACTATTTTTAATGTAATTTAATTATTAAAAAAACAGGTTTATATCTATCGACAAGTAAATGATGAGACGGATAGAATTTTCCTGAAAACGTATGTCTGTCGTGGTTTGCGAAATCCTTTATACATGCAGTCTGGCAAGGTACCCGGAACTCCTTTTGCACCTCGACGCTTCGAGCTGCAGACACAGAGGCAGGTCCCATTTGGGAGTTTTCGTGCGTAGCGCTGAGACGTAGCTAATGTATCAAGAGCGAATAGTGTAGAAGCAACTCTTTTGTATATCACAGACTAATGCAAGTTGTGCGGGGTCGAATCACCGCATAGTTCACGTTCGTCTAAGTCCAATAGTGCTCAGAGCCATTCGAACCATTCACGTTCGTCTTACAAAGCTGGAACGCTTTTATTTTAATCTCATCGATCTCATTTTGTTCGTAATTGTTCGTTGCGTTTGTTCGGTGCATATTCCCATAACATCCGTTGAAGTTCATTGTTGATACATTCACTCACTTTTTTTGTATTACAAAGGTTAGATAACTCAATGACAGAGACTGGTAAACGTCGGAGACTGGTAATCCCTGGATCGGATCTCGCTTTCGTCATTATTTTCTATTTTTTCGTATTTATTGATCGGTTCGAATACCTACATCGTTTAAATACAAAATTCAGCAAATATACACTCCTGTAAATGGAAAAAAGAACACATTGATACCGGTGTGTCAGACCCACCATACTTGCTCCGGACACTGCGAGAGGGCTGTACAAGCAATGATCACACGAACGGCACAGCGGACACACCAGGAACCGCGGTGTTGGCCGTCGAATGGCGCTAGCTGCGCAGCATTTGTGCACCGCCGCCGTCAGTGTCAGCCAGTTTGCCGTGGCATACGGAGCTCCATCGCAGTCTTTAACACTGGTAGCATGCCGCGACAGCGTGGACGTGAACCGTATGTGCAGTTGACGGACTTTGAGCGAGGGCGTATAGTGGGCATGCAGGAGGCCAGGTGGACGTACCGCCGAATTGCTCAACACGTGGGGCGTGAGGTCTCCACAGTACATCGATGTTGTCGCCAGTGGTCGGCGGAAGGTGCACGTGCCCGTCGACCTGGGACCGGACCGCAGCGACGCACGGATGCACGCCAAGACCGTAGGATCCTACGCAGTGCCGTAGGGGATCGCACCGCCACTTCCCAGCAAATTAGGGACACTGTTGCTCCTGGGGTATCGGCGAGGACCATTCGCAACCGTCTCCATGAAGCTGGGCTACGGTCCCGCACACCGTTAGGCCGCCTTCCGCTCACGCCCCAACATCGTGCAGCCCGCCTCCAGTGGTGTCGCGACAGGCGTGAATGGAGGGACGAATGGAGACGTGTCGTCTTCAGCGATGAGAGTCGCTTCTGCTTGGTGCCAATGATGGTCGTATGCGTGTTTGGCGCCGTCCAGGTGAGCGCCACAATCAGGACTGCATACGACCGAGGCACACAGGGCCAACACCCGGCATCATGGTGTGGGGAGCGATCTCCTACATTGGCCGTACACCACTGGTGATCGTCGAGGGGACACTGAATAATGCACGGTACATCCAAACCGTCATCGAACCCATCGTTCTACCATTCCTAGACCGGCAAGGGAACTTGCTGTTCCAACAGGACAATGCACGTCCGCATGTATCCCGTGCCACCCAACGTGCTCTAGAAGGTGTAAGTCAACTACCCTGGCCAGCAAGATCTCCGGATCTGTCCCCCATTGAGCATGTTTGGGACTGGATGAAGCGTCGTCTCACGCGGTTTGCACGTCCAGCACGAACGCTGGTCCAACTGAGGCGCCAGGTGGAAATGGCATGGCAAGCCGTTCCACAGGACTACATCCAGCATCTCTACGATCGTCTCCATGGGAGAATAGCAGCCTGCATTGCTGCGAAAGGTGGATATACACTGTACTAGTGCCGACATTGTGCATGCTCTGTTGCCTGTGTCTATGTGCCTGTGGTTCTGTCAGTGTGATCATGTGATGTATCTGACCCCAGGAATGTGTCAATAAAGTTTCCCCATCCTGGGACAATGAATTCACGGTGTTCTTATTTCAATTTCCAGGAGTGTATCTTAATGAACATAGTAGTACATCTAATCATCGTTTTAGTGAGAAATGCTCCTCTTCTTATTGTAATTACGAACAGCACACCAAAATTCCAGTTTACATTTTAAATATAGGTTCTGAATCCATTCATGTTTTAAAAATGTGTGTGTGTGTGTGTTTTCCACATCTTCTTAACTACTGGACCGATTTCAACCAGTCATATCCTTCACTATCAAGTAACAAACGCAGTGGGGGTAAAAACCACCAACCTGACATAGTTTAGGAGCTACGACGCCCTAAACACTGAGGTGCGTGAAAACTGCCGCATTGTGCATGAAGTCTGAATTTATTACTTCTTTTCTACTAACGCTGCTCTCAACATAATTTGCAAACAGTATCCACATATTCCGCTGAATGTACCTACAAACGCGTATCACTGTGCGACACATCATCATCATCATCATCATCATCATCATTATCCTCATCACCTTCAGCCAGTTCGATCACTAGGTGATGTCGTTCAGTCAGCGTGCAACACAGGCTCCTTGTATGTTCTTCCATTTCTGCCGATCTTGTGCTTCCCGTTGTCAGTTCAGTCCGGCTGTCTTTCTTAAGCCTTTGTCTCATCTGTACGATGGCCTCCCCTTTCTTCCTTTTTGGTAATCTGGGCCCCGATCGACCACCTGCCATCTTTTCTTCGAGCGACATGACCAGCCCACTGACATTTCAGGGTATCCACTCTTCCTATTATGTCACTCACCTTTGTTCTCTGCGTGATATCAACTTCTTTCTTTCTTTCTTTCTCTGTGTAGCCCAACATGGATCATTCCGTTTCTCTTTGGGCTACTGTTAGTTTCCTGAAAATAAACTCATTTAAGGTCCATGCCTCACAATCATAAGTTGTTACTGGCAGTACGCATTGATCAAAAACAATTTTCTTCCGCTCGGTCGACCTCTTTGACTTCAAAATTGAGTTTGCCATCCTAATTTAGTACGTCAAAATATCGCAGTTGACGCAGATATATTCTGTGATGCTTTTAAGTTGTGTACTTCCAACAGATATATTTCCCTCCGGTGTCCATTCATTTACCATTATCTTCTTTTATCATAGTTCATTTTTAGGCCAGTTTCGGAGCAGACTGAGGTAGGATCACTAACCAGTACTTGTAAATAGTACAACATAATCAGCGAAACTCAGGTTACTTAATCTCTTTCCCACAATCAGGATTCCCTTTGTTTCCCAATCTACACTACTGGCCATTAAAATTGCTACACCAAGAAGAAATGCAGATGATAAACGGGTATTCATTGGACAAATATATTATACTGGAACTGACATGTGATTACATTTTCATGCAATTTGGGTTCATAGATCCTGAGAAATCAGTAACCAGAACAACCACCTCTGGCCGTAATAACGGCCATGATACGCCTGGGCATTGAGTCAAACAGAACTTGGATGGTGTGTACAGGCACAGCTGCCCATGCAGCTTCAACACGATACCACAGTTCATCAGGAGTAGTGACTGGCGTATGGTGACGAGCCAGTTGCTCGGCCGCCATTGACCAGACGTTTTCAATTGGTGAGAGATCTGGAGAATGTGCTGGCCAGGGCAGCAGTCGAACATTTTCTGTATCCATAAAGGCCCGTACAGGACCTGCAACATACGGTCGTGCATTATCCTGCTGAAATGTAGGGATTCGCAGGGATTGAATGAAGGGTAGAGCCACGGGTCGTAACACATTTGAAATGTAACGTCGACTGTTCAAAGTGCCGTCAATGTGAACAAGAGGTGACAGAGACGTGTAACCAGTGGCATCCCATACCATCACGTCGGGTGATTCGCCAGTATGGCGATGACGAACACACGCCTCCAATGTGCGTTCACCGAGATGTCGCCAAACACGGATGCGACCATCGTGATGCTGTAAACAGAACCTGGATTCATCCGAAAAAAATGACGTTTTGCCATTCGTGCACCCAGGTTCGTCGTTGAGTACACCATCGCAGGCGCTCGTGTCTGTGATGCAGCGTCAAGGGTAACCGCAACCACGGTCTCTGAGCTGATGGTCCATGTTGCTGCAAACTCGTCCAACTGTTCGTGCAGATTGTTGTTGTCTTGCAAACGTCTCCATCTGTTGACTCAGGGATCGAGACGTGGCTGCACGATCCGTTACAGCCACGCGGATAAGATGCCTGTCATCTCGACTGCTAGTGATACGAGGTCGTTGGGATCCAGCACGGCGTTCCGTATTACCCTCCTGAACCCACCGATTCCATATTCTGCTAACATTCATTGGATCTCGACCAACGCGAGCAGCAATGTCGCGATACGATAAACTGCAATCGCAATAGGCTACAATCCGACCTTTATCAAAGTCGGAAACGTGATGGTACGCATTTCTCCTCCTTACAGGAGGCATCACAACAACGTTTCACCAGGCAACGCCGGTAAACTGCTGTTTGTGTATGAGAAATCGGTTGGAAACTTTCCTCATGTCAGCACGTTGTAGGTGTCGCCACTGCCGCCAACGTTGTGTGAATTCTCTGAAAAGCTAATCATTTGAATATCACAGCATCTTCTTCCTGCCGGTTAAATTTCGTGTCTGTAGCTCGTCATCTTCGTGGTGTAGGAATTTTAATGGCCAGTAGTGTAATTTAGACATTTCTTTTTCGAGGACAGCTGGAAGGAGTTTTGTTGATAGAGTCGCCATGTTTTACGTCATTTTCGATGGGAAATTCACTGGTTTCTTCAACTACACTTGCAAAAGCCGTAGAGGTTTTATGTATGTTGTATAAAACTTTAATATAGGCCTCTTCTATTCCTTGCTGTCTTAGATCCTCAAACACAGCTGTATGACTGATCGAATCGAATGCCTTTTCAAAATCCGTGAAAGAAGGCAAAGATATAGGTTATTTGAATGCGTGTCATCTGTTCCTCGGAAAGAACAGACACCACGCAGATCCCGCAGCTGTGAAACACTATTGAAACTGTTAATTGAAGGGGTATCTCTGCTGTCATGGACATTAAGCGGAATCAGCAACGATGAGAGAAAATGTGTAGAGGACCGGGATTGGAACCCGGATTCTCCTGATCACTAGGCACGTGTGTTGACCACTACGCCATCTGGGACACAACGTTGTCGCAACTGCACGGCCGCGCCACACTTCCACCGAGCGCCACCTATCCGCAGCGCCAGTCTAGTTACACTCCCATTCACTACTTTAATTACAGCGAATGTTATTTTGACTTTCCTATATGCTATTTTACTCCTTCCGATAATCATTTCTTTTCAAATTTTCCCTGAAGCCATTTCGTTTTAGCTTCCCTGCACTTCCTATTTCTTTCTTTCCCCAGCGACTTGTATTTCTGTATTCCTGAATTTTCCCGAGCATTTTTGTACTCCCTTCTTTCGTCGGTCAACTGGAATATTTCTTCTGTTACCCATAGTTTCTTCGTACCCATGATTTTCTTTCCAGATTCTGTGATTGCTCTCTTTAGAGATGTCCTTTCCTTTTCAACTGTACAACCCTACTGAGCTATTCCTTATTGTTTTATCTATAACCTTAGAAAACTTCAAATGTATCTCCTCATTGCTTAGTACTTCCGTATCCCACTTCTTTGCGTATTGATTCTTCCTGACTAATCTCTTAAACTTCAGCCTGATCTTCATCAATACTAAATTGTGACCTAAGTCTATATCCGCTACTGAGAAAGCCTTACAATCCAGTATCTGATTTCGGAATCTGTGTCTGACCATGATGTAATCTAACTAAAATCTTCTCACCCTGCCTTTTCCAAGTATACCTTGGATTGTTGTGATTGTTAAACAGAGTATTTGCTATCACTAGCTGAAATTTATTGTGTGTGTGTGTGAATTTCTAAGGGACCAAACTGCAGAGGTCATCGGTCCCTAGACTTACACACTACTTAAACTAACTTAAACTATCTTATGCTAAGAACAACACACACACCCATGTCCGAGGGAGGACTCGAACCTCCGGCTGGAGGGGCCGCGCAATCCGTGACAAGGCGCCTCAAACCACGCGACTGAAATTTATTACAGGACTCAATTAGTCTTTCCCTTCCCTCATCCCCTGTCTCAAGTCCATATTCTTCTGCAACCATTTCTTCAACTACTTCCCTTACAACTGCATCCCAGTCCCCCATGACTATTACATTTTCATCTCTCTTTACGTACTGTATTACCCTTTTAGGAGCCTAATATACACTTCTGGAAATGGAAAAAAGAACACATTGACACCGGTGTGTCAGACCCACCATACTTGCTCCGGACACTGCGAGAGGGCTGTACAAGCAATGATCACACGCACGGCACAGCGGACACACCAGGAACCGCGGTGTTGGCCGTCGAATGGTGCTAGCTGCGCAGCATTTGTGCACCGCCGCCGTCAGTGTCTGCCAGTTTGCCGTGGCATACGGAGCTCCATCGCAGTCTTTAACACTGGAGATAAAACAAAAGGAAAGAAAACTGTAAAAAGATGAAAAACGAAAATTGTAAGATGTACGACCTGTTTTAAACATCAGGTAACAGGTCTATAATTTGGCAATAAATAAATAAAAAGTCTTTAACACTGGTAGCATGCCGCGACTGCGTGGACGTGAATTGTATGTGCAGTTGACGGACTTTGAGCGAGGGCGTATAGTGGGCATGCGGGAGGCCAGGTGGACGTACCGCCGAATTGCTCAACACGTGGGGCATGAGGTCTCCACAGTACATCGATGTTGTCGCCAGTGGTCGGCGGAAGGTGCACGTGCCCGTCGACCTGGGACCGGACCGCAGCGACGCACGGATGCACGCCAAGACCGTAGGATCCTACGCAGTGCCGTAGGGGACCGCACCGCCACTTCCCAGCAAATTAGGGACACTGTTGCTCCTGGGCTATCGGCGAGGACCATTCGCAACCGTCTCCATGAAGCTGGGCTACGGTCCCGCACACCGTTAGGCCGTCTTCCGCTCACGCCCCAACATCGTGCAGCCCGCCTCCAGTGGTGTCGCGACAGGCGTGAATGGAGGGACGAATGGAGACGTGTCGTCTTCAGCGATGAGAGTCGCTTCTGCCTTGGTGCCAATGATGGTCGTATGCGTGTTTGGCGCCGTGCAGGTGAGCGCCACAATCAGGACTGCATACTACCGAGGCACACAGGGCCAACACCCGGCATCATGGTGTGGGGAGCGATCTCCTACACTGGCCGTACACCACTGGTGATCGTCGAGGGGACACTGAATAGTGCACGGTACATCCAAACCGTCATCGAACCCATCGTTCTACCATTCCTAGACCGGCAAGGGAACTTGCTGTTCCAACAGGACAATGCACGTCCGCATGTATCCCGTGCCACCCAACGTGCTCTAGAAGGTGTACGTCAACTACCGTGGCCAGCAAGATCTCCGGATCTGTCCCCCATTGAGCATGTTTGGGACTGGATGAAGCGTCGTCTCACGCGGTCTGCACGTCCAGCACGAACGCTGGTCCAACTGAGGCGCCAGGTGGAAATGGCATGGCAAGCCGTTCCACAGGACTACATCCAGCATCTCTACGATCCTCTCCATGGGAGAATAGCAGCCTGCATTGCTGCGAAAGGTGGATATACACTGTACTAGTGCCGACATTGTGCATGCTCTGTTGCCTGTGTCTATGTGCCTGTGGTTCTGTCAGTGTGATCATGTGATGTATCTGACCCCAGGAATGTGTCAATAAAGTTTCCCCTTCCTGGGACAATGAATTCACGGTGTTCTTATTTCAATTTCCAGGAGTGTATCTGCATACTATCCCTAACATCTCTTATGTTTTCTTCGCGGTCCTTAAGCGATATTTTCGTTGGCGGCGCTAGAATCGTTCCGCAGCCAGTGTTTCGCGGAAAAAACGTCATCTTCCCTCCAGATAGGGAGGGGCGAAACGTATCGATACATGAAATCAGCTATATTCTACCAAAATAAGATCGACGTTTCCGTCGATAAACAGGTTATCGATTAATCGATGAATGGAACTTGATATGCAAAGCGATATTTTTTGTCTTTTTTTTTTTAATACATACTTGCTATAGTTCTCATCGGCAAATGTCTTGACGATTCAAACGGATACCAATCTTTGCAGTCTGACAGTAAATGTTTTACAAAGTGCTTAATTTAGTCTTATATTCAGTACTACAAATGAGTACCGGATTTGAGCATGAATCTATCTGCTTGTTATTTCCTTGTGTCACTTCTACCATTGCAAATGATAGGTACAAGGTGCAGAATGCACTCTTTTGAACAGAACATTATTAGAATGGTGGAAATTATCACTTCCTGCTCCCAAGTATGAGGCTGAATGTTCGCTTCTCTTACCCCCTGAGCGCATGGATCAAGGAAACAAAGTAAGAGTGTAAAAGTAGCTTACACAAATATCACACACATTACCGCACTGGTATTAAATAGAAAATGGACTCTATTGTCTCAAATGTTAATTGTCATTACAATATATCATTCTCAGCACACATGTCAAAAGTGTTTCACTCCCAAGAGGCCGAGACTTTTCTGCTGGCTCCTCATTTGTCAGGCACGCCTGACACGTACAATATTCCCAAGAACCAAGAACGGCGCAACATAGCGAAGCATATCGCACGGCGCATGGCATTTATTAATGATACGGCGAAGCAATTGGCGCAGTACCTAGATCAGCCACCGAAGAATGACGCAACCTGACGCAATTCTATCCTGTACGTCTATACTTGTGATACGTGACACACTGTATATAGTTGAACCGAACATAATGTCAGTGCAGCGTGGAACATCGTTCTCACGCTGTTAGACATGTGCCTGTGTTAACCTTCTTGCCACATTCAAACAAGCCACTGAAGAGGTTACTGGCGCTAGCTATGTGACTGCAAGCTCATGCATTCCTATAAGAAACCTACTTCGATAAGAAATGGAGCATGCAACTCCTTGTACTGGTTTAGGAGTGTCCACAAAAAATTGTCTACTTGCAGGAGTATTAGACAGACTACTTTCTTTCGAAAGGAAAGAAATACTTTTCTTGCCACAGCTACAGTTCTGGATCCTCGGTCCAAGCACCTCGACTTTGATTCTCTCTTTGCAGTATCAGCTGCGATAGCGGAAATAACTGAGAGAATTCCTTCAGAGCGTAGGCGGATTGGTCAACTATCACCTGAACAAAGTGCTTCAGATGTAACACAAGAAGATTCCGACAAGCCTTCAAGTTGGTCACGGCATGAAAAACTGTTGTCCAAAAGCTGATCACACAAGAAATTCCATGCACCGATACTGTGCCAAACAAACTAAAAGAATACCTCGATCACCGACATCTAAGACGGAATTGTGATCTTGTAACGTCTTGGATTGGTAATCGTCATTTCATGCCTGCTCTGTCAGAAATTGCTCAAAAATATTTAGTATGCCAGGCCTATGCCAGGCCTCTTCTGTTTTGTCTGAAACAGGAGCTTCCTTAGTAAACTTGGTTGTTCCAGGTAAGAGAAGCAGACTTATAGGGGAACACACTAAACAAAGCGTTCTGTTAATGTGTATTGGTGATGATTATTGGTTTCATTAATTAGTTTTTTGTAAATAAGTGCTATTATAGTTCATTATATGTCTTTCATCGGTTAATCTTGGCTATAATAAAATATTTGAGACCTGAATTTCTTCTGGCGTATACAACTTTCAAATAACTTCCGGGAATTCAGCCAGGTAACACTTTCAGCGACCGCCGATATTTCGGCGGGAGAACACCCCGCCGTTTTCAAGGCAAACTGCAACGGACAGGCGGCGTACATGCCAATTTAATACCTCGGTTCTCGGACAGAAGCAGGAAAGATAACACACACACACACACTGAACACTAGTGCCACCAAAGATGACCAAAGTCAGAGCTATCGATAGTGAGACTATGAATTCGCAGGTGAGGCAGCATTGACTCTGTTCCTCTGTTTTTTGACAAGAGAGAGAGCCGGATTCCAAACAGAGTTTAAACAGAAACCTCCATCCCTGTTAACGAGGTTGCTCGCTAATTTAATCTCAACTGCCTCCCTAATAACACTGTCCCAATAGCTGGACGTGCATGCCAATATCTCGGTGTTATTATATAACATGTGTTACCTGGCTGAATTCCCGGAAGTTATTTGAAAGAAATAAAATATTTGTCTATGATAAAATATTTGTCGGGTTTTAAATGTTTGTTAATAATTTGTGTGACTTCGCCTATTTAAAATTCCAGTAAACTTAGAAAATGTCGATCGATACATCGAAATATCGATATATTTTATCGATAACGCCGTTATCCATTGAAACATCTATACGAGACATAACGATATTTTTAAAAAGTTGCCCTTTCCTACTACCAGGAAATCTCATTTGAGTTTGCGAAGCACCTCCATAACACTTGCATGATGATCGAGTCCCCCCGCAATTAATCGAGCTGCGCAATTCTGAATTGCTTTGAAGTCTTCCTTTAATCCAAGCAGGTGGTG
Source organism: Schistocerca serialis cubense (assembly GCF_023864345.2). NCBI lineage: Eukaryota > Metazoa > Arthropoda > Insecta > Orthoptera > Acrididae > Schistocerca > Schistocerca serialis. Next base: position 177,751,903 of record NC_064647.1, on the reverse strand, counting down.
ATCCAAAACACGCGAACAGAAATCAAGATTGGGTCGCATAAATGTTCCATCCGCAGTCCCCTTTGTAGATGAGCTATATTTTCCCAATACTCTGCCAATACACCGCAGTCGGCTATTCCCCTTCCCTGCTCCTATCGTTACCTTCTCGTCCAGTTACATGTCTGTTTGCAGTTTCACGCGCAGATATTTAATCGAAGCGTCTCAGTGAGGCAGCACAACACTAATACTGCATTGGAACATTGCAGCATTGTTCTTGCTACACATATGCATAAACTTAAATTTTGCCACATTTAGGGCTAAATAACGCCAAACAGAAGGTCTATGTAATCCGGTATCCTTCTACAGCCGTCGACGACGACGCTCTCCTTACACTACGGCGTCATCAGCAAACAGTACCACACTGCTGTTCACCCGCACTTCACATCAGTTATATGTATATGGAACAAGAGTAGTACTGCCACAATTCCTTGGGGCAGGCCTCTCGGTACCATCTGATGAACATTGACTTTCGAAGACAAGGTACTGGGCTCTATTACTAAAGTAGTATTCAAGACGCTCACATAGCTGGCAACCTATTCTGTATCTTCCAACCTTCATTAACAATGTGCAGTGGGGCACCAGCTCAAATGTTTTCCAAAAAAGTAGGAATATGGACTATGCCTGTTGCACTTCCTCTATGGTGTGCACAAGAAGTGCAACCCTAGTTTTGCACGAGCGAAACTTTCTAAATCCTTTCTGATTTATCGACTGAAGCTTTTCTGACTCAAGAAAATATTTTATGTTCGAAATGAGAATATATAACGTGATAAAAGTCATAAGATGGCGACATGCACATATACAGTTGGTGGTAGTATTGCACACCGAAGATATAAAAGGGCAGTGCAATGCCGGAACTGTCATTTGTACTAAGGTGATTCATGTGGATCTGTTTGCGCCGTAATTATGGCCGCACAACGGAAGTTAATAGACTCTGAATGCAGAATAGTAGGTGGAGGTAGACGCATGGGACAATCCATATCTCGAATCGTTAGGGAATTCAATATGTGACAAGAATACTAAATATCAGGCGTTATCTCTCATCTCGAACAACGCAGTGGCTAATTGCCTCCACTTAACGACTGAGAGTAATGGCGTTTGCTTAGAGTTGTCAGTGCTTATAGACAACTAAACCTGTGTGAAATAAGCACAGAAATCAGTTCTGGCTCCCCCCGTCGGAGGTTCGAGTCCTCCCTCGGGCATCGGTGTGTGTGTGTTGTCCTTAGCGTAAGTTAGTTTAAGATAGGTTAGGTAGGGCGTAAGCTTAGGGACCGATGACCTCGGCAGTTTGGTCCCATAAGACCTTACCACAAATTATCAAATTTTCTTTGCTTAAAGCACATGAGCATCAGCCACTCTCCTGGGCTTCTGACAATATCGATTGGACCCTAGACGACTGGAAAACTGTGCCTTGGTCAGATGAGTCCCGATTTCAGTTGGTAAGATCTGATAGTGGGTTTCCGAGTGTGGCGTAGACCCCACAATGCCATGGACCCAAGTTGTCAATAAGGCACTATGCAACTTGGTGGTGGCTCGATAATCATTTGGGCCGTGTTTACGAGGAACTGACTTGATTTTCTGGTCCAATTGAATCGGATCATTGACTAGAAACGGTTATGATCGGCTACATGGACACCATTTGCAGGTGTTCATGGACTTCATGTTCCCAAACAACAATGGAATCGTCACTAGGCCACAACTGTTCGCGACTGGTTTGAAGAACACTCTGCAAAATTCTAGTGAAGAATTTGGCCGCTCAGATCGCCCAACATGAATCTCATCGAATATTTATGGGACATGATCGAGAGTTCATTACATGCACAAAATCCTACGCCGGTGAAAGTTTAGCACCTATGGACAGCTATAGAGGTAGCATGGCTCAACATTTCTGCAGGGGACTTCCAACGAATTATTGCTCGCTGCACTACGCTGAGCAAAAGAAGGTGTAACACGATATTAGGAGGGACGCCATGATTTTTGTCACTTCAAAGAAAGTTCCAGAATGTTTCAGCATCCCAATGTTAAGGGCATGATCCTCTAATTTTGAGTGCCCGTTCTTTTTTTTTTTTTACCCTTTTTGTATACAGGAACTGGTAGGGTGTGTTTTGTCACACCAGAAATGTGGTACCTCCAGAAGATCATGGTGTCACACCACAGTCTGCAATGCACGTCGAAACCACAGACATTAGTGGTGTCTCGCTGCAACCTACGACGACGAATGGGAGGGCCTGGAGAAGACATAGCCCATCTCCCAGCACAGCAGCGCCCTCGCACAGAGGTCAACACAGCGCTAAGCGTGCAAGCAGTCCGTGACATCAGCTGAATCAGTCAACGTCACTGAGTGGAACTGAAGAGTTATTCAAGCATCAGATGCAAATGTTCTTTCGTAAATGTTGAACACTGGTCATCTGGACGACAGTGTGTTACCTAGTGCATCAAGTGATGGTTTAATAGGCAATGACAGATGCAAGTTGTCAAGCAATCCTGTAGCAAAGGATTGTCTTAAGTAAATCTTTTTATTATTCATGTAATAAACTGATATTTCATATGCTGTAGTTCCAATGAGCCATTTCCCAAAGCAATTAAAGAACCTGCAGTTATGGGTCAGAAGGTTGTAGTTTTATTTGGTCATTAAAAGAACAAACTTGTCTTAAGCGAAACTTTATGTTACGATGACCAACGAGCCATGTGTAAGAAGTAATCTTTCTTCCAGTGACTTACGAATCTATTATTTTATTAAGAGGATCTCGAGTCTCAACAAATGACCACAGCCGATTCAATAAAGAATCCTACTGCCATGTATAAAATAGCTTAAAACTTCTAATCACCTTACTAATGGGGTAATGTGTTACACACATTAGAACATCATTTATCTTATTCAGTGACATAATTTTCTGGGTGTCTTCAGTGATGTATGTGAATAATGTCTGCAAAATCGGTATCGAGAAAAGGTTTGAAATAAGGTTTAAGGTTTTGTTGGAAATCACTCAAGGTTCTCATTATCAAAAAAATGTTCAAAAATGTGTGTGAAATCTAATGGGACTTAACTACTAAGGTCATCAGTCACTAAGCTTACACACTACTTAACCTAAATCATCCTAAGGACAAACACACACACCCATGCCCGATGGAGGATTCGAACCTCCGCTGGGACCAGCCGCACAGTCCATGACTGCAGCGCCTGAGACCGCTCGGCTAATCCAGCGCGGCATTCTCATTATCAAACCACTGATGAGCATAGAGTGGGTAAGCTAGTTTCTCACTCATCTCAGTGTTCAAAACGTCATGTCTGATGAACTATGGCCCATACAATCATATAATTTTGCACGTACATTCAATGTTATATGTAGATAATGTGTGCAAAATGTGTTGCGAGTAGAGGTAATAGTAAAGATGTAACAAATTGAAGGTCATCCAAGAACAGAGGAAATATAGCTAGACGTAAATTATTTTCCTTTCATCATTATGTACAGGCGTGAGGGAGGAAAAGTTACTAAGACGTTTGAAAGTAAAGTTTGTTGGAAGTCGCTAAGTGCTCTCATTATCAAATACTGAATGAATGAAATCTGGGTAATTAGCGCGCAGCAAATTACGCAGACTAAAGGCACATACACAGCTTCCAACTGCAATAGTTGCCTTACTCTCTTGAAACTTTAACGTGAGATTAAATATCTTAATGAGAGATTGCAGCATTCCCAGCTTTTAAATTCGGACAGTAACTATGTGAAATTCTAAAGATCAAACTTTTATTCCCTTGGAGGCTGTTAGATAAGTAAACTGCAAGTCGGAATTTGCGACTCCGTTAGTCGTTTGGTAATACAGAAATTCGGAACCCCTCTTTTTAGAATAGTGTTTCACAAACTCCTCTTATATTTCACTGTTGAAGAACTTCATCATTTGTAGTCATGAAGACAACTATTTAAAAAGCTAAACGTGTTGTCAACAGACTAACAACGCATTTACTCTCTTAGGAAATTTCTGCACTATTCACCACCTCAGTCTCAGTGTCCTACCGCAAAGAAGAAAGTGTCGAGCCATAATAGTATTTCACATCCTACATAATGAACTAAGAGTGCTAGCGCACAAGGAAACCATTCTTAAAATCACATTGTAGTATTTCTGCTTCACAATTCCTCCTACTCCACACACGAATTTTTGAATAGATAATACACTCCTGGAAATGGAAAAAAGAACACATTGACACCGGTGTGTCAGACCCACCATACTTGCTCCGGACACTGCGAGAGGGCTGTACAAGCAATGATCACACGCACGGCACAGCGGACACACCACGAACCGCGGTGTTGGCCGTCGAATGGCGCTAGCTGCGCAGCATTTGTGCACCGCCGCCGTCAGTGTCAGCCAGTTTGCCGTGGCATACGGAGCTCCATCGCAGTCTTTAACACTGGTAGCATGCCGCGACAGCGTGGACGTGAACCGTATGTGCAGTTGACGGACTTTGAGCGAGGGCGTATAGTGGGCATGCGGGAGGCCGGGTGGACGTACCGCCGAATTGCTCAACACGTGGGGCGTGAGGTCTCCACAGTACATCGATGTTGTCGCCAGTGGTCGGCGGAAGGTGCACGTGCCCGTCGACCTGGGAACGGACCGCAGCGACGCACGGATGCACGCCAAGACCGTAGGATCCTACGCAGTGCCGTAGGGGACCGCACCGCCACTTCCCAGCAAATTAGGGACACTGTTGCTCCTGGGGTATCGGCGAGGACCATTCGCAACCGTCTCCATGAAGCTGGGCTACGGTCCCGCACACCGTTAGGCCGTCTTCCGCTCACGCCCCAACATCGTGCAGCCCGCCTCCAGTGGTGCCGCGACAGGCGTGAATGGAGGGACGAATGGAGATGTGTCGTCTTCAGCGATGAGAGTCGCTTCTGCCTTGGTGCCAATGATGGTCGTATGCGTGTTTGGCGCCGTGCAGGTGAGCGCCACAATCAGGACTGCATACGACCGAGGCACACAGGGCCAACACCCGGCATCATGGTGTGGGGAGCGATCTCCTACACTGGCCGTACACCACTGGTGATCGTCGAGGGGACACTGAATAGTGCACGGTACATCCAAACCGTCGTCGAACCCATCGTTCTACCATTCCTAGACCGGCAAGGGAACTTGCTGTTCCAACAGGACAATGCACGTCCGCATGTATCCCGAGCCACCCAACGTGCTCTAGAAGGTGTAAGTCAACTACCCTGGCCAGCAAGATCTCCGGATCTGTCCCCCATTGAGCATGTTTGGGACTGGATGAAGCGTCGTCTCACGCGGTCTGCACGTCCAGCACGAACGCTGGTCCAACTGAGGCGCCAGGTGGAAATGGCATGGCAAGCCGTTCCACAGGACTACATCCAGCATCTCTACGATCGTCTCCATGGGAGAATAGCAGCCTGCATTGCTGCGAAAGGTGGATATACACTGTACTAGTGCCGACATTGTGCATGCTCTGTTGCCTGTGTCTATGTGCCTGTGGTTCTGTCAGTGTGATCATGTGATGTATCTGACCCCGGGAATGTGTCAATAAAGTTTCCCCTTCCTGGGACAATGAATTCACGGTGTTCTTATTTCAATTTCCAGGAGTGTATGTGTGCTTGGCAGGGTTACTGTTATTAAGGTGTATTGCAGGTTGAAGATAAAATAAAAATTCAGTTATGCAAATGGGGAGCATTAACCAAATTTCCACGAGAAAATCTATCTTATGCTGCAATCCTACTAACACGCTGACATCACAGTGGCTTATTCAAATGTTAGCCACAGAACACGCAAGTAGCTAACAAACTAGAAAAAGGCTACCTCACCTATCATTGCCATTATTACAGAATCAGTGTGCGGACATTTAGGAGAGGGTGTCCCAAAAGTCTGTTAACATTTGAGAATTCAGTACTTCACTGGATAATGTGAGTAGAGAGGTAAAATGTGTCACACATGCTTACGATAACGTGTGGTTTTGTTGAAACCAAAAGAACGTGCGCAAAATGACCAACAGATAGCGCTTCATATGATACAAAAGAACTACACTACTGTCATGGACTCTGCGGCTGTCCCGGCGGAGGTTCGAGTCCTCCCTCTGGCATGGGTGGGTGTGTTTGTCCTTAGGATAATTTAAGTTGAGTAGTGTGTAAGCTTAGGAACTGATGACCTTAGCAGTTAAGTCCCATAAGATTTCACACACATTTGAAATTTTTTTTTAACTACACTACTGGCCATTAAAATTGCTACACCACGAAAATGACTTGCTGCAGACCCGAAATTTAACCGACACGAAGAAGATGCTGTGATATGCAAATGATTAGCTTTTCAGAGCATTCACACAAGGTTGTCGCCGGTGGTGACACCTACAACGTGCTGACATGAGGAAAGTTTCCAATCGATTTCTCATACACAAACAGCAGTTGACCGGCGCTGCCTGGTGTAACGCTGTTGTGATGCCTCGTGTAAGGAGGAGAAATGCGTACCATCACGTTTACGCCTTTGATAAAGATCGAATTGTAGCCTATCGCGATTGCGGTTTCTCGTATCGCGATTGCGGTTTATCGTATCGCGACATTGCTGCTCGCGTTGGTCGACATCCAATGACTGTTAGCAGAATATGGAATCGATGGGTTCAGGTGGGTAATACGGAATGCCGTCCTGGATCCCAGCGGCCTCTTACCACTACCAGTCGAGATGACAGGCATCTTATCCGCATGGCTGTTACGGATCGTGCAGCCAACTCTCGATGCCTCAGTCAACAGATGGGGACTTTTGCAAGACAACAACCATCTGCACGAAGAGTTGGACGACGTTTGCAGCAGCATGGACTATCAGCTCGGAGACCACGGCCGCGGTTACCCTTGACGCTGCATCACAGACAGGAGCGCCTGCGATGGTGTACTCAACGACGAACCTGGGTGCACGAATTGCAAAACATCATATTTTCGGATGAATCTAGGTTCTGTTTACAGCATCATGATGGTCGCATCCGTGTTTGGCGACATCGCGGTGAACGCACATTGGAAGCGTGTATTCGTCATCGCCATACTGGCGTATCACCCGGCGTGATGGTATGGGGTGCCATTGGTTCCACGTCTCGGTCACCTCTTGTTCGCATTGACGGCACTTTGAACAGTGGACGTTACATTTCAAATGTGTTACGACCCGTGGCTCTACTCTTCATTCGATCCCTGCGAAACCCTACATTTCAGCAGGATAATGTACGACCGCATGTTGCAGGTCCTGTACGGGCCTTTCTGAATACAGAAAATGTTCGACTGCTGCCCTGGCCAGCACATTCTCCAGATCTCTCACCAATTGAAAACGGTTGGTCAATGGTGGCCCAGCAACTGGCTCATCGCAATACGCGATTCACTACCGTTGATGAACTGTGGTATCGTGTTTGAAGCTGCATGGGCAGCTGTACCTGTACACGCCATCCAAGCTCTGTTTCACTCAATGCCCAGGCGTATCAAGGCCGTTATTACGGGTACTGATTTCTCTGGATCTCTGCACCCAAATTGCTTGAAAATGTTATCAAATGTCAGTTCTAGTATAATATACTTGTCCAATGAATACCCGCTCATCATCTGTATTTCTTCTTGGTGTAGCAATTTTAATGGCCAGTAGAGTAGTATAGCAACAGAGTCTTAGCAAAGATGTTCTACGTAGCAAATGCTCAACATGTCGGGCGTGTCTGATCAGCAATACCTGCAGCTGAGGGACAACGTTATAAACAACAGTGTACAGCATGTCAGTAGATATGGCGAGAAATGTTGTCTTTTATCACCCCTAATGAGGTCCGCCGATCGTGGTAGACTTGTGACTTAAGGTAATGTTCACACGGTTTGAGGTCTGGGGAGCTGGCGGCTCAGCACGCGATTCTCACCAAACGATGTGCTCAAGATGTCCTTCACACGTGTAGCAAACTAGGGTGGAACGCCATCCTCGGTAACAGTCGTACCTTCCAGCAGGTGTTTATCAAACAGGCTACGGTTGATCTGACTTCCTCTCTCACTACAATTCATTTTCTACACGATCTTCAAACGGCGCCATTGCCTTGTTGCTGTCGAGAGCCATCTGTTGGCCAGTTTTTGCACTCTATCTTGGTTTCAATGAAACTCCATGTCATGTCAAGGATGTGCGTCAATTTTTACCTCTCTACCTACATCATACCGTGAATTTGTGCAGTTTCAAATGTTAACGGCCTTCTGGGTCACCCTGTATATCGCAAAACACAAAGTTCCTTTAAGAAATCTTTGCACGATTTTCATTTATCAATTATAAGTGATTATCCTATTGATTATTAAAGAAATCAGTTATCGAATTTATGCTGCAATATCTCGCGAAACAGGCACTGAAAATCAGCAAACTATACGTGTAAAGGAAACCGGACTAGATTTCTGTAGCGCCCTATAAATGAGGTGAATCTAGAAAATTTTATATACGGAGCTGGATGCTGTGTATTACTACCAACCTAGGTTTTTGAGATGGTGGGGGCGTTCTGTTTCCTAGAACTACGTGACACGCGTGTGTGCTATGATTAAGTGTTGGGCTGTTTACTAAGGCCCTATTGTACATATGTTCGACCATAGCCTCACTTATCTATTGGACTGATGAATTTGCTCCGTTTATCGATGTGACCGCATGATCAAGGGCAGATGTTTAAGTGTTGGCTGCCCCAAATAGTCACTTTGGACATTTATTCGTCCGGGGCTAGTTTCATTCATACTCAACCTTTAGCTATGTATTTCCGAGATGTTGCTAGCCATCCAAGAGAGATAGATGTCATAGTATACGCACTTTCTCAGCAAAATACTATTACGTATATTACTATGATCGTGGGAAAAGAGACTTCCACAATTGCAATCATCACTACATCTTTTGGAAACAATTTTTCTGTGCTCAAAAGTGTCCCGAAGAATACTACATGAAAATAGTTTAAAATAAGCTTGTAGACACTCTCAACGAGCTTAGAATTTTCTCGACAGCTTGATAAGTTCCAAATAATACTATTGCGATTAAATAAACGTTCGTAACTAAGACACCGATAAAAAACTGATCGACAGTCCTCTTATTTAAATTTGGCTTTGGCAACAAATGCAAGAACTGTACAACTGTTAAACACTTTTCATCACTTACGCAGGTTCATTATTAAAAGCGAACTCGAAAGTTTTCTACTTGGCACTTGTTTTCGTTGTATAGAGGAATGCTTACAAGTAATTACATAAACGTGCAGAATAGTCTTAGATGTAGCGTAACTGCACCTCTTTTGTAAATGCAATTAGTAATTTTTATTTTACTTGCAATTTCATTCGTTGCTGTCTTTTTGTAGATGTGCAGGTGTTTCTGTGAAATATAGGTTAGAAACTTGGTACCGATTCGAAAACTGAAAATTAGTTGTACAGTATACTCCACTTACAAACTGCTTAGCTGCTACCCCATAAAATTCCCAGTGCTGGTTCGTGTACATTAAAATATAATAATATTATAATAGACAGGAAGACGAATAAAATCTGTCTATAGTGTTAAAAAATATTTTTTACATATATTCAAAATTATAACTACATTAGTTACGTAAGTCAATTTCAGTATTTCTTTTCGTCATTTTAACAGATCTGAAAATGTTCAAAATATGAACTGAAATGACTGACGCTGTAAATGCAAATGACGATAGGCCGTAATAAAACATGTTAGAATTATAACCGAATTGTAGCAGATTTCTGTTGCAGGTATTTCCATTGCACACTCTCTTCTGTTACAAACAATTCTTAAGTGGAGTAATGAATGTCATTTTTACTTCTCGTGCTGTAGTGATGCATATCATTATTCCTTCTGAACTGCAATGGATTATTTACGAATAACTTCATGAAGGGAATAAGTACACTGTGAAGCAGTAGTCAGAATGCTTAACTCTTTAAACAGATGTCTACACGATGGTCGTGGGTGAGCATCACATGTTTTTGAAGACTGAACACTTTATTTCTCAAACACGAGTTATCCCATAACATTATTCCAGATGCCGTTATTGAATGAAAATTTGCAAAATATGTCATCTCATTGATTTGTCTCTCTCCCAGATTTGCGATGATTGCAAGTACAAACGTGACTGAACTAAGTTGTTTTAGATTTCTCACAAGGTGATTTTTCCAGTTCATCATTATGGGGACCTAAAAATTTCGAACTTTCCATTTATTTGTTGCTTCCTCACAATGCGTTACACTTATTATTGGTGTAGTACCTCTAGATGTGCGTAACAAAACATGTTGTGTCTTTCTCAATTTAAATGTGAGACCATTTGCAGAAAACCAGGCAGTGGTACTTTTAAGTACATTGTTTACCATTTCTTCTGTTACTTGGATTGATTACAACTAACGTCATGCGCAAAAGTATGTAACTATGCTTGTGATGTATAAGAAAGAAGATCGTTTACAAATATGAGGAACAATGGCGGATCTAACACCTTTTGGAATGTCATATGCGATTTTCCCCCATCCCCTCGTCAGAGGAATCTCCCCTGATAATATTGCTTGAATTACTAAGAACAACTTTCTGCACTCTTTCAGTTAGATATGACACTACTCAATAGTGCGTTATAGCGCCAGTTCTACAAAACTTCAGTCTACCCAGGAGAATATTGTCACTTACACATTCAGATTCCTGAGATAGGTCACAGAAAATTGCAGCTGCTGCTGTTTTGTTACTTAATGCTTGTAAAATTGGGGTATAGATGTGGGAACGGCATTTTCAGTTGAGCAACTCACCTGACATCGAAACTGTGGCTTACTTAAGGTATCATTGCTGCTCAGTCGGGATATTATTCTGGAATGCCTTCTACAAAAATTTTGTTTTACAACGGCATACTTCAATCTCTCTAGAAAAAGCCTTAATTAGTGATGGGTTAAATATTTCAGATACGACAGGGCTTACTATATGAGAACAAATCTTTAATACTCTCTTGGAGATATCAGCAAATCCAAATGAGCTTTTATTTCAGAGCGAATATGCGATTTTCTTAATTTGAAAAGAGAGAAGTTTTATGATAAATCCGTATGACTGAATTTTATGAGAGTTGCTTTTCCAACACACCGCTGTAAGTCGCCTCTGTGTAGCATGAATATGTTCACAACGGTAACGCCGATTACAGTATTACTATGAATGTGTACACTCCACAGCACGGTTTTTATAGAATGACGACGTAATTTATATTACGATAGGATGACAGGTAACTCTGTACAAATGTGAACCATTTACGTCTTTATGGTACGTGGTTTTCGTAGTGAATTACGTCACTCTGTTATGGTATACTTCCATTTTCAGTGTATTGGTCATGGTTTTATCGCCTTACGATTACGAATTTATATTTAGCGTAACATGATGCTGTGGCTACTTCTATGTGAGTATGTGGCATTCCATGATGTACGAGTTGGTGTTCACATTTACATCAGTTAACAGATTCGTGACAGTTTGTAATGTTACTTATATATCATTGGTATATATGTATTATTGGTATATTTTGGTATATAGGGACCTGATGATGGTCAGATGACTGAAAGCGGTTGTATAACCAGTACAGTATTTTACTAGCAGCTCAAGGCCGTAAGAGGGCATTTTCCAAAAATGCAGGAACTGTGGGCACCAAATCCTGAACTCAGCGAAGGTCTTCGTCGATGCCGTCTGATGTTCACTGGGTGCAGGACTTTTACTTACATAAATCCATACTACAATCTTAAGGGTACACAAAGGTCTGAAGTAAGTTTTGTAATTTGTTTGTTATTTTATTGAAAAAATCATGTACATCAGTTCCAGCATCACTCTGGTCTATCCTATTGAGACATTTTCCGTGTTTCAGTAGAACCACACCTCATAGCTCCCAGGAACCTAATGCCCTCTTTGTCCACCATGGCCACTTTGTCCGGCTCTCCTCTACATTGATCCACTTTTATAATATGCATAGATTTCATTCTGTAGAGGATGTCAGCCAGAAAAAGAAATAATATTTTGTTACCAGCGGTAACGTATAACTGAGACAGTACTTCAGGGTGTTCGCTTTACCCGTTTGTTTGTATACATTATTCGGAGCATAAGGATCGAGTTTCCTACTTAATGTTGCTGTCATGTTCTTTCAAACGCTGTCGGAAAATTCAGTAAAACCCATTATTACATGATTACTACGAAATGTTCCCTCTGACACTGCATGTCGCCGGCCGGGGTGGCCGAGCGGTTCTAGGCGCTACAGTCTGGAACCGCGTGAGTGCTATGGTCGCAGGTTCGAATCCTGCTTCGCGCATTGATGTGTGTGATGTCCTTAGGTTAGTTAGGTTTAAGTAGTTCTAAGTTCTAGGGGACTGATTACCTCAGAAGTTAATTCCCACAGTGCTCAGAGCCATTTGAACCATTTTGAACATTGCATGTCTCTTGTACCAAAACATTCAGGAAATATCACTGAATAACATACGAAATTTTGTCAGTGGAGTTAAGGATCACCGTTTAGAAGGTGTGTGTAGTAGTTTCGCGGAAATCAAATGATTAGCACAAGATATGGAATGGCTTGTGGTTTAAAACATATTTTTCTTAAATTACCATCCACTTCTCAGCCATTTTTAGAGCATATATCGCATCCAGGGAAGAAAAGTGACGCAACTGAAAAAGAAGGCAATTTTTAGTTTACGTCACTGAAGAATAGGCGTGAAGTGCGCAACGGAAAGCGTCACATCTCTCTCTCACAGATTGTCCACTTCAGGAAAATTGCGTCATCAGTTCTGTTGTAGACTATCTCATGATCCACCGTGCCTAGGACGGTCCCACTTCAGCGTTGCTCCTGGCTGGTGTGCGGGGATCATTCAAGAAGAACGGCACATTCCGAGTTGTAACACTTTTCAGATAAAATGTGGTTAAAAAATGGTTCAAATGGCTCTGAGCACTATGGGACTTAACTGCAGGTCCATGCCCGAGGCAGGATTCGAACCTGCGACCGTAGCGGACGCGCGGTTCCAGACTGTAGGGCCTAGAACCGCTCGGCCACACCGGCTGGCAAAATGTATGCTGTAACTGTATCCTACATTACAACTATATAGACACTGCTCTGACGGGTACTGCTGTTGCAAATATTACGAGATATTACGCGTTGCAGGGTGAAAGAAAAAAAAATGGGAATTTCTGCTACTAAGAAAGTTCATATTCAATCCTTTTTCTCGGCGAAAAGTAGTCCTTCATCATAAAACCCCATTTATGATTGTACAATATCATAAACTGTGCTCCTCATTTTATACCTACCTGATGTTCCTTATTAAATTTATTAATTTTCGTAAGTTATTTCGCATTTGCTATTTTTCTAATAAAACAATTTGAACTTCTATTTCACGTTTTATTCTAAGTTATGTACTAATCATGCCTGGTGGAGGTTCGGACGTCGTATTACATTACAGCGAGTAAAATAATATTATTTGGGGTGGAAATGTCCCAAAGTCGCTGTCGGGCGTGGCCGGCACTTGGATGGGTGACCATCCAGCCGCAATGCCCTGTTGCCATTTGTCGGGGTGCACTCAGCCTCGTGATACCAATTGAGGAGCTACTCGACCGAATAGCAGCGGCTCCGGTCAAAGAAAACCATCATAACGACCGGGAGAGCGGTGTGCTGACCACACGTCCTCCTATCCGCATCCTCAACTGAGGATGACACGGCGGTCGGATGGTCCCGATGGGCCACTTATGGCCTGAAGACGGAGTGCTGCTGTAAATGTGCCAAAGTATTACGTGAGGATCATAACAAAAACAAAAAAGTTTTTAGAAAAAGTAAAAAAGTGACACAATTCAAAGAAATAATTAAAAAATACCTGATAACATCTCATACTGAACGAGAACAGACCTACAAGTCGATATTACTGCTATGTAGGGAGTGTCCCGTAAGTACAGATAAATATTAAAGTGCTGTAGAAATTTTTTTTTTTTTTTTTTTTTTGGTAATCAGTCTACTGACTGGTTTGATGCGGCCCGCCACGAATTCCTTTCCTGTGCTAACCTCTTCATCTCGGAGTAGCACTTGCAAACTACGTCCTCAATTATTTGCTTGACGTATTCCAATCTCTGTCTTCTTCTACAGTTTTTGCCCTCTACAGCTCCCTCTAGTACCATGGAAGTCATTCCCTCATGTCTTAGCAGATGTCCTATCATCCTGTCCCTTCTCCTTATCAGTGTTTTCCACATATTCCTTTCCTCTCCGATTTTGCGTAGAACCTCCTCATTCCTTACCTTATCAGTCCACCTAATTTTCAACATTCGTCTATAGCACCACATCTCAAATGCTTCGATTCTCTTCTGTTCCGGTTTTCCCACAGTCCATGTTTCACTACCATACAATGCTGTACTCCAGACGTACATCCTCAGAAACTTCTTCCTCAAATTAAGGCCGGTATTTGATATTAGTATACTTCTCTTGGCCAGAAATGCCTTTTTTGCCATAGCGAGTCTGCTTTTGATGTCCTCCTTGCTCCGTCCGTCATTGGTTATTTTACTGCCTAGGTAGCAGAATTCCTTAACTTCATTGACTTCGTGACCATCAATCCTGATGTTAAGTTTCTCGCTGTTCTCATTTCTACTACTTCTCATTACCTTCGTCTTTCTCTGATTTACTCTCAAACCATACTGTGTACTCATTAGACTCTTCATTCCGTTCAGCAGATCATTTAATTCTTCTTCACTTTCACTCAGAATAGCAATGTCATCAGCGAATCGTATCATTGATAACAGTTCACCTTGAATTGTAATTCCACTCCTGAACCTTTCTTTTATTTCCATCATTGCTTCCTCGATATACAGATTGAAGAGTAGGGGCGAAAGGCTACAGCCTTGTCTTACACCCTTCTTAATACGAGCACTTCGTTCCTGATCGTCCACTCTTATGATTCCCTCTTGGTTGTTGTACATATTGTATATGACCCGTCTCTCCCTATAGCTTACCCCTACTTTTTTCAGAATCTCGAACATCTTGCACCATTTTATATTGTCGAACGCTTTTTCCAGGTCGACAAATCCTATGAAAGTGTCTTGATTTTTCTGTAGCCTTGCTTCCATTATTAGCCGTAACGTCAGAATTGCCTATCTCGTCCCTTTGCTTTTCCTAAAGCCAAACTGATCGTCACCTAGCGCATTCTCAATTTTCTTTTCCATTCTTCTGTATATTATTCTTGTAAGCAGCTTCGATGCATGAGCTGTTAAGCTGATTGTGCGATAATTCTCGTACTTGTCAGCTCTTGCCGTCTTCGGAATTGTGTGGATGATGCTTTTCCGAAAGTCAGATGGTATATCGCCAGACTCATATATTCTACACACCAACGTGAATAGTCGTTTTGTTGCCATTTCCCCTAATGATTTTAGAAATTCTGATGGAATGTTATCTATCCCTTCTGCCTTATTCGACCGTAAGTCCTCCAAAGCTCTTTTAAATTCCGATTCTAATACTGGATCCCCTATCTCTTCTAAATCGACTCCTGTTTCTTCTTCTATCACATCAGACAAATCTTCACCCTCATAGAGGCTTTCAATGTATTCTTTCCACCTATCTGCTCTCTCCTCTGCATTTAACAGTGGAATTCCCGTTGCACTCTTAATGTTACCACCGTAGCTTTTAATGTCACCAAAGGTTGTTTTGACTTTTCTGCATGCTGAGTCTGCCCTTCCGACAATCATATCTTTTTCGATGTCTTCACTTTTTTCCTGTTGAACATACAAAATTTATATTTTTTTTTACAAACGCATTAAATAACTTCTACGATGTAAGTATTAAAAATTATACCCTCCATATGAGCATCCAACGCCTCGTAGCAACGAGCAGCGCGTTCACTGAAGTTCTCGATTACGCGTTCGCAAACGTCTCGTGGGATGCCGTTAATAACGCTTTTAATTTCATCCTTCAATTGATGTATTGTTTGTGATTTGTTCACGTACACTTTTGATTTCACAAATCCCCACAAAAAAAAAAATCACAACATCGCATGATGTGGCAGGACATTCCTGATTGCGACGCAACGAGACAATTTTTTGAGGAAACTTTTCACTCGGCAGAGCAATCGTTACACGGTATGTGTTCCATATCGCCCCATCTTGTTGAAACCAAAAATTGTCATTTTCATCAATGAGAGGGATAAACCAATCAGAAATCATGTTTTGATAACGGTCGCCGTTCACAGTGACGGCGGCTCTCTCATCGTTTTCAAAAAAGTGCCGGCCGATGACTCCCTCTGCCCGGATCCCACACCACACAGTCGTGCGTTGTGGATGCACCATTTTCCACAGTCACTCGCGGATTTTCGTTACGCCGAGTTCTATAGTTTTGCTTATTTACGTACCCACTGAGGTGGAAGTGCGCCTCGTCTGAGAAAATTATTCTCGTTCTCCGCTTGTCGAGCCTAGACCCATTGAGAAAATCGATGTCTCTTTCCGTAATCCGCAGACTTCAACTCTTGCGGAAGTTGAATCTTGTACGCACGCATTTCCAGATCTCTTAAAAGGATTTCGTGCAGTGAACTTGGCGATAAATTCAACTGTTGAGTTCGTCGGCGAACAGATTTTCTGAGGCTTGCGGTCACATTGCCACGCACGACAGCAACGTTTTGTAGTGTTCTGTTCGTTCACAAGAAAACATTGCTGTCGTCCTGTTTTCTTAACGTTTGTAACAGAACCCGTTCGGATGAACTTCCGAACTGATATTTCGGTTGGAGCAGCACTACGTTCGAGTATCACACGCAGTTCACGAACGGTTGCCGTGGGACTTTCATTGGCTTTGCAATAACTTCATATTACTTGGATACCTTGTTCAGTTGTCAACTGCTCCAAGACGAAAATAAAAATCAAACAATGATACTCATCAGACAGAAGATATCAGGGTACTAATGGGAGGGATCGGAGACAACAACATGAAAAAAAACACGCCTGCCAACCGTCATATGAGAAAGTGGTGCAAAGTTCAAATTCGTCGCCGCGCGGGATAGCCGCGCGGTCTAGGGCGTCTTGTCACGCTTCGCGCAGCTCCCCTCGTCCGATGTTCGAGCCCTCTCTCGGGCATGGGTGTGTATGTTGTCCTTAGCATAAATTAGTTAAAGCTAGATTAAGTAGTGTGTAGGCTTAGCGACCGATCACCTCAGCAGTTTGGTCCCATAAGACCTTACCACAAATTTCCAAATTTTTTTCAAATTCGTCCTTACTTCCCGGACACCCAGCAGAATGTAATGGAAATATATATAAGCTTCCTTTGAATCTCAAGTATATATATATATATATATATATATATATATATATATATATATATAGGGTGAGTCACCTAATATTACCGCTGGATATATTTCGTAAACCACATCAAATACTGACGAATCGATTCCACAGACCGAACGTGAGGAGAGGGGCTAGTGTAATTGGTTAATACAAACCATAAAAAATGCAGGGAAGTATGTTTTTTAACACAAACCTACGTTTTTTTAAATGGAACTACGTTAGTTTTGTTAGCACATCTGAACATATAAACAAATACGTAATCAGTGCCGTTTGTTGCATTGTAAAATGTTAATTACATCCGGAGATATTGTAATCTAAAGTTGACGCTTGAGGACCACTCCTCCGCTGTTCGATCGTGTGTATCGGAGAGCACCGAATTACGTAGGGATCCAAAGGGAACGGTGATGGACCTTAGGTACAGAAGAGACTGGAACAGCACATTATGTCCACATGCTAACTTTTTTATTGGTCTTTTTCACTGACGCACATGTACATTACCATGAGGGGTGAGGTACACGTACACACGTGGTTTCCGTTTTCAATTACGGAGTGGAATAGAGTGTGTCCCGGCATGTCAGGCCAATAGATGTTCAATGTGGTGGCCATCATTTGCTGCACACAATTGCAATCTCTGGCGTAATGAATGTCGTACACGCTGCAGTACATCTGGTGTAATGTCGCCGCAGGCTGCCACAATACGTTGTTTCATATCCTCTGGGGTTGTAGGCACATCACGGTACACATTCTCCTTTAACGTACCCCACAGAAAGAAGTCCAGAGGTGTAAGATCAGGAGAACGGGCTGGCCAATTTATGCGTCTTCCACGTTCTATGAAACGCCCGTCGAACATCCTGTGAAGGGTCAGCCTAGTGTTAATTGCGGAATGTGTATGTGCACCATCATGCTGATGCCACATACGTCGACGCGTTTCCAAGCAACGTTGGCAGATCATTCTGTACAAACGCGATGTATGTTGCAGCTGTTTGGGCCCCTGCACTGAAGTGAGGACCAATGAGGTGGTCGCCAATGATTCCGCACCATACATTTACAGTCCACGGTCGCTGTCGCTCTACCTGTCTGAGCCAGCCAGGATTGTCCACGGACCAGTAATGCATGTTCCGTAGATTCACTGCCCAGTGGTTTGTGAAACCCGCTTCATCGGTAAACAGGTAGAACTGCAACGCATTCTCTGTTAATGCCCATTGACAGAATTGCACTCGATGATTAAAGTCATCACCATGTAATTGCTGATGTAGCGACACATGAAAGCGGTGACGATGCAGTATGCGCATGACACTACTTTAACTCAGTCCACCGGCTCTCGCAATGTCCCGTGTTCTCATGTGTGGGTTCATGGCAACAGCAGCTAACACACCAACTGCACCCGCTTCTCCTGTGACGGACCTGTTACGGACCCGTTTGCGTGCTACGACCATACCTGTTCGATACAGTTGGCGGTAGATGTTTTGCAATGTGCGGCACGTTGGATGCTCTCTGTCCGGGTACCGTTCTGCATACACCCTGCAGGCTTCAGCTGCATTTCGTCGACACTCGCCACAGATGAGTATCATCTCCGCCTTTTCAGAGTTCGAATACACCATGGTCACAGTTCCTACAACACTACACTATCACAGACGTCTGGTAACACGGTGTACTACAGTTGGTCTGCGTGCGGAGACGAATGCAGAATAACAATAGCAGCAAGCGCTACATGCGGACACTGCGACAGCTAGACCAAACCACAACAGTGCACTACAGCCACACTCGTAAACACGGTCGTCATCGTAAACAGGTCCCTGCAGATGCTGCTCCCCGACCGTGGCCCGTGTTTGTTACAACACGCAACTGAACGTCGGAGGTTTCAAGCGTCAACTTTAGGTTACAATATCTCCGGATGTAATTAACATTTTACAATGCAACAAACGGCACTGATTACGTATTTGTTTATATGTTCAGATGTGCTAACAAAACTAACGTGGTTCCATTTAAAAAAACGTAAGTTTGTGTTAAAAAATTTACTTCCGTGCATTTTTTATGGTTTGTATTAACCAATTACACTAGCCCCTCTCCTCACGTTCGGTCTGTGGAATCGGTTCGTCAGTATTTGATGTGGTTTACGAAATATATCCAGCGGTAACGTTAGGTGACTCACCAGTGTAAGCTTCCTTTGAGTCTGAAGTGTATTTGAGATTCGAAGTAAGCTTACACTGTTTCAGAATAAATTTTACAGAATTCTCTAAGTCGATTTTCCTCAAGTGTTGCATTTTTTAATTGTAGTTGAATTTTTGAATTTTGATTTGTAGTCGTGGCGGATCTACTTACCGCAGTACCACCCGTGACCGTACGTGAGCTCGCAGGACTGCGTATTTCTGCACGGTAGGCGAGGAGGAGAAAACCCCTTGAGCAGCTGCGACGTCTCCTGGTAAGAGAATAGCCAACTGCCTTCTGGAAGTGCACGTCCGCAGAGGAAAATTCCCGAATTGCCCGTACGGTGGGAGTGGCGCAAGGTCGGCACAGCGGTCTGCTTTCGTCTGGCTCTGCCTGGAACTGTTTCACATTCTTACGCTCGTCTTCCACCGCACTGCAAGCTAGGGAAACCCTTTGTGTAACTAGACGCGGTACAAAAACTGCTTCGGACTGACGCTACTCCGGCATTAGCGTCGCAAAAATGAGCCACACACACACCATTCGGGCAAATGTCTGGAGTAACTACCCCTACCTCCCTAATTATCTCTCTCTCTCTTTGTCTCCGTGTTTCTCCGCTGTTCGTTCCGCTACCGCGTCGTCATATCACGCAACGGACACTCGGAACTTATATTTGTTGTTGTGGTCTCCAGTATGAAGACTGGTTTACGGCAGCTCTCCACGCTACTCTCTGCTGTCCAAAGCCCTTTCAGCTCTAAATAACTCCTGCAGTCTACGTCTATTTCGAAATTCTTACTGCCTACAAGCTTTGGTCTCCCTCTACACTGCCGGCCGAAGTGGCTGTGCGGTTAAAGGCGCTGCAGTCTGGAACCGCAAGACCGCTACGGTCGCGGGTTCGAATCCTGCCTCGGGCATGGATGTTTGTGATGTCCTTAGGTTAGTTAGGTTTAACTAGTTCTAAGTTCTAGGGGACTAATGACCTCAGCAGTTGAGTCCCATAGTGCTCAGAGCCATAGAACCATCCCTCTACACTATTTACTGTCCACATCTGGGGTAGGATACAAACCTGCCTCAGTTCCTTCTCAACCACTAATTCCTGTTCATGCTCTTCGACTCTTATAACTGCAGTCTCATTGCTGCTCAAGTTTTTATAAACTTTCGCTGTACTTTACCCCTGCTACAATAACAATTTTTCAGTGTGTGTTCTCGTTAAGGCAATAACAAAACCTATCTCCAAATTTACAAACGGTATAGACATAAGCTTCCTTAATTCTCTCTTCAAAAATAAATCATAGTATCACTTTGAGATCTAGTGAAACCATTTGTAACTCATGCGAGGACAGATTATCTGGCAGCTACTTTGTTTATGCTAGATAGAGCCCTACCAAAATTTTTCCTAAGGACAAAGAAAACCTCCATTTTTTTCCTTATTGTTATTTGAAAACCTGTATAACAGGCAGGCTGTCAGCAGCACTCTACGCTGCTCTTCAGCCATAGAATACACAATGAGAAAAAAACAGGGAGAAGACACATAAGTTACAGAACGGTGGGCAATAAAACAGTAGACACGTAAGGACAAACACAGAGCCGTTCACACTCGACGATAATCCACACTGCAAACTGTTGTCACGACGCACAAACACTGAAGATGGCGATGGCACGGGTGAACGAGGGAGTGCGACGGTGAACACTAAACACTAGGCACGACATCACACTCACGAGACACTGATGGCGATGATCTCCGGCGCGCGAAAGCCCACTGAGCGTGTGCGAGTCCGGGGACCTGCCAAGAGAGGAGGAGGGGCGGAGGAAGAGGGAGAGGGGAGAGCAGAGATGCAATGAGCAGAGGAAATAGGGGGAAGGGAGGAAGGGGGAGGGGAAGCCCGGGGGAGGAGGGATGGAGGAAGGGGGATGGGGGGAAATGGAGATAGAAGGGAGGGAGGGTGCCTAAAGGAAAGGACACAGGAAGTGGGGGGGGGGGGGGGGGGGAGAAAACCTCCATTCATCCAGTCCACTTTAATCTAGTCCGCTATTTCCTCAAGACATGGAAGACATATTAACCTGTATTTTAGGGACATTTTCAAGTGATACCTACAAAACATCCAACATACACCGCCACATTCGAAATACAGGCAAAAAAAAAAGGACACACGACAAAGAAATTATCCGAATGGAACGGAAACAGGCAGGTGGTCACAGTGTCCTGTCCGTGATGAGTGTGCTCGTACAGTACGAGTGCAGAAGTAATACACAATTTACATTGTACTGTAGAGAAACAACCTGAAATGATAAAAACAGTAAGAGTTAAGTCGATTAAAAAGAAAACACGCCTCACGCCGGATGACGTCATGGGAAAAGTGGACCTATAATAATTATAAAAACTGTTTCCTTGGTTTTGCTTAGAATTAGTTATCTGACGTGTTTACATTTCAAATTTACGTTGTACGTTTTTCAGATAAAATGCTAACAGTAAACAATAAAACAGAATAAGTCAAGGAGATCTTAAAAAGTAGCACGCAAATAGCTGGTAACATGCTTTAGCTTGAAAGAGATATATTCTGACATGTTTCAGAATTAGAACTGCATGGTTTTCAAAGAAAATGGTGGATGTAATTACTCGGAATTAACTGAAGTGTACAATAGTTAAAATGAACTAGGGGTCCGTTTTCGAACAGGTTATAGCGTTCCCAGTGAAATAATACGAAAAGACTTAAAAAACAGTATTTATAAAGAAGAGACATTTAAAAATTGGATAATATACATTTTTATCAACCGAGCGGGGTGGCTCAGCGGTTAGACACTGGACTCGCATTCGGGAGGACGTCGGTTCAATCCCGCATCCGGCCATCCTGATTTAGGTTTTCCGTGATTTCCCTATATCGCTCCAGGCAAATGCTGGGATGGTTCCTTTGAAAGGCACGGCCGACTTCCTTCCCCGTCCTTCCCTAATCCGATGAGACCGATGACCTCGCTGTCTGGTCTCCTTCCCCAAACCAACCAACCAACATTTTTATCATGTACCAGTATTATAATAATTTCTCTGTGTAAGTTTCGAGGGCAAAGAAATATAACAAAATGATCTAAAGGGACGACAAGATACGCTCTTTTGTTAATTTTTAGTCGTCTTCACTTCTTCTCTTGTCTTGGTTGCGTGTAGACAGACATCTTGCGACTGCTGGCAAATGTAAGCATATTTGTACTAATTAAGTAGCTAGTATACTGATGTAATATTATTGGCTCTGAGCAATATGGGACTTAACTTCTGTGGTCATCAGTCCCCTAGAACATAGAACTACTTAAACCTAACCTAAGGACATCACACACATCCATGCCCGAGGCAGGATTCGAACCTGCGACCGCAGCGGTCGCGCGGCTCCAGACTGCAGCGCCTAGAACCGCTCTACCACACCGGCCGGCCATTTAATATTATTGTTCACTTTTAATTTGTAAGAGGTGATCCCGATTTCATGTCCGCATTCCTTGAATTAACCTGCATTCAAGTAATTTACAGTGCAACAATCGCAGCGGCCGATGCAGGCAACGACGCCATTACGTGGCGATATTAAATTATAAAAAATTTGCGGAAGCGAAAAACTCGCCCGGTATTAACATAATAATATACATTTTTCTCCACAGCCGCCCGGCGTTGCAGAAAATACGTAGCTCTAAGATTCTTATTTTCAGTACCACAGCCGATAGCCAGGGCCAGGACTCCGACTACAATGCAGTGGCTAACGGAGGTAAGAAGAAATACTCTCGCGCGTGTGTGGGCCGGAATTGTAATTAATAACTAAAGATTTTTTGCTTTAAAGTGAGCTGACTAGCCGAGGAAATTAATATGAAAAGTTTATTGCATTGTTCAACTTATATGCTCATGTTTTAAGATTCAGCGAGTCTAAGATTCATTAACGTAACAAATAATTTAAGATTAATATTGTTAAAAAGGAGAACTTCACAAAAGCATTTAATTGTAAATCAAAATTGAATGAAATATTTTGATTAAGGCCCACCACGTAAGTCGGCAACAATCAACGTTACAAACAAATAATAAATTAAATTACGACGGACGCGAGGTCTTGAAGGCGGGGAGTGAATTAGCAACTAAAAACTATAGGATGGTTTTTAAAAAAGTCGAACTGCTGTTCTTACATTCGAAACGAACTAAATTATGAGAAAGGAAATTTCGCTGGTTCTGTCACTCTGGTACCTAAACGATATTTGATTGACGTATCTTCTATTTTGCTTCTGGATCGGCTGGTCGAATCGTGGAGTATTCAGATTTGTGGGACATCGAGATGTGACAGTGTCCCAAAGATAGGCATGAGGGCAGACATATTCGCCGTCAAGGTCCCGGCCAACCACGTGTGACCAACGCAAGGGAGTTGTGCCGCAGTGTACACCACACACGTGCTATCTGCTTCGCTACTGCGCCTGCCATGCGAGTGATGGGCTACGTGCAACTTTCTGTGCCATCCTATCCCGCGCCGGCCGCTGTGACCGAGCGGTTCTAGGCGTTTCTGTCCGGAACGGCGCTGCTGCTACGGTCGCAGGTTCGAATCCTGCCTCGGGCATGGATGTGTGTGATGTTTTTAGGTTAGTTAGGTTTAAGCAGTTCTAAGTCTAGGGGACTGATGACCTCAGATACTGCTTACAGCAATTTGAACCATTCTACATCCACATCTACATCCATACTCCGCAAGCCACCTGACGGTGTGTGGCGGAGGGTACTTTGAGTACCTCTATCGGTTCTCCCTTCTATTCCAGTCTCGTACTGTTCGTGAAAAGAAAGACTGTCGGTATTCCTCTGTGTGAGCTCTAATCTCTTTGATTTTATCCTCATGGTCTCTTCGCGAAATATACGTAGGAGGGAGCAATATACTGACGATTGCAAGCCTAAACGCAGAGGGTATCACCAAAAACAAACAACAAATGATATCACAACTTTGCCGCACGCACAAATGGGACATACTGTGTATACAAGAAACACACAAGAAAGAAGGGGCAATAAGACCAGAAATAGAAGGAATGAAAT
The DNA here is from genome assembly GCF_023864345.2 of Schistocerca serialis cubense. Lineage (NCBI taxonomy): Eukaryota > Metazoa > Arthropoda > Insecta > Orthoptera > Acrididae > Schistocerca > Schistocerca serialis. The sequence continues at coordinate 177,727,440 of NC_064647.1, read as the reverse complement.
TAGCCATAGAAAATCTACATCCTAAATATGGCAGCGCTGTCTTCACAAAACCTGAGATGGCCATAATATCAACTAACAGAACTACATACAATAACATAGAATTACTGACTGTCGAGTGTAGCACCTTCACCGTAACGTCAGTATACAAGCCGCCCGGAGAGAAGTTCAACTTGACTCTGCCACCAAACTTCAACAACCAGAAAACACAGTTCATCTTAGGAGACTTCAACTGCCACAGCACATCATGGGGCTACAAACATACAGACGACAACGGACATAAATTAGAGCAGTGGGCGGAAATAAATAACTTATCCCTGATCCATGATCCCAAGCTACCATGCTCGTTCAGCAGCAAAATCTGGAAGCGCGAATACAACCCTGATATTTGTTTTGTAAGCGCAAACGTGGAAGACCGATGCTTAAAAACTGCATACGCACCTCTTCCTAAAACACAACACCGACCTATCGGAATCCAAATATACGCTGCTTTGAGAACAACGAAAATACCATTCCGCAGACGCTTCAACTTTTAAAAAGTTAAATGGACAGAATATGTTGTGGAACTGGATGCAGAAATAAAAAATCTACACCCAATTCCAGAAAATGATCAAACTTTCGTAGAGACCCTCCAAAAGATTTCTCGAAGACACGTACCCCGAGGCTGCAGAGAGCATTTCATCCCAGGTCTCTATGACGAATCAAAGAACATCTTGAGGGAGTACGAAATGCTTTACGAACAGGACCCCTTTAGTGAAGAAGTAGTCCAATGTGGAGAAACACTAATGGAAATGATTAGTGAATCAAGACAAAGGAAATGGGTCGAAACTCTGGAAAGAATGGATATGACCCACAGCAGCAAAGTCGCTTGGAACTTAATAAAAAAACTTAATTGTGACTCTGGGACAGCTAAACAATGCTCTTCAGTAATACCCAATCAAATTGCCCGTCAGTTCCTACTAAATGGAAAACCCAACAAGAAATGTCAGAAAATAAAAATCATCAGAATTCAGAGTCAAGAGTCAAGCATGTTCGAAATACCATTTACCATGAAAGATCTTAACCATGGAATGAACTCAATGAAAAACGGGAAAGCAGCGGGAGTCGACGGTATATGCGTGGAACAGATCAAACAGCTCGGACCTAGTGCCAAGCAACGGATCCTGCAGCCCTTTCATCATTGCTTAAAAACGTGTAAGATCCCAAAGATGTGGAGGAAATCAAAGGTAATGGCGCTACTAAAACCTGGGAAAGACGCAGGTCAACCGAAGAACTACCGCCCAATAGCACTCCTGTGCCATCTGTACAAACTGTACGAACAATAATCGTAAACCGCATAGCAAATATCGCAGACCAACAGCTCATTCCCCAACAGGCTGGATTCAGACCCGGGAAATCATGCACCAGTCAAATCTATCACTCACAGAACACACAGAGGAAGGGTTTAAAAACAAACAAATAACATTGGTGGACTTAAGTTCTGCATACGACACCGTCAACCACGGAAAGCTCATCGAAAAATTGTACTGTACATTTAAGGATCATCAGTTCACAAAAATCATTGAATCTCTGCTGCAAAACAGACAGTTCTATGTAATTCCATGGCAGGGTCGTAATGACGCAGACGACGGGTACGGAAGCCTTTGCAGATCACTATCGCTGGTTTTACGACGAGGTGAATACAGAGGAAGCGGACGAGCACGACATACTGCAGCACGTGTCGCACACCCTCGACAATGCAGCGGCGGCGACGCTGTTAGGTGGGATTACACGGGACGACATCGAGGACGCGCTTAACAAGGGAGCACCCAACAAGTCGCCCGGGCCAGACGGACTGCCGCTCGATATTTATCGGACTTTCCGCGATCTAATAATGCCCCGATGGATCGTCATGTACCAAGAACTCATGACCCTCGGTTCCCACGTGCCACCTGGATTCGTGGAAGGTCTCCTGTGGTGTCACCGCCAGACACCACACTTGCTAGGTGGTAGCCTTTAAATCGGCCGCGGTCCGCTAGTATACGTCGGACCCGCGTGACGCCACTGTCAGTGATTGCAGACCGAGCGCCGCCACACGGCAGGTCTAGAGAGACTTCCTAGCACTCGCCCCAGTTGTACAGCCGACTTTGCTGCGATGGTTCACTGACAAATTACGTTCTCATTTGCCGAGACGATAGTTAGCATAGCCTTCAGCTACGTCATTTGCTACGACCTAGCAGGGCGCCATTATCAATTGGTATTTATCTTGTGATGCATGTACCGTCAGACAGATGTTCACCAATTGTGGATTAAAGTTAAGTATTCCAGCAGCTACGTACGTTATTGGCTATATTAATTACCTTGTCCTGTTCCAGACCTCACGCCAGCCTGCGTGAGCTTAAACGCATACCTTTCGGCTTCCTCTCATAGTGACTTGCCTATCTTGCCAAGTCACAACATCTCCTCATACCGATACACAAGCCTTCAAGAGGTCGGACGGTCGAGGACTGCAGGTCAATTACAATGCTCAACTCGGACTATAAAATCTTCGCCCGACTACTCGCCAGCCGCATAAGAAGGTTCTGCCCCTACTCCTCTCCATGGAGCAAACGACACAGGGCGGAGTGACCAACATGCAAACGGCAACCAGCGAATGCAGGGGTTTAATAGCCACCGCCACATCTTGTCGCCTTCGAGCTGCTCTGATCTCTATTGATTTCGACCACGCCTACGACAGAGTTCAACACAAGTTCCTTCTGTCCGTTATGGCCCGCATGGGCTTCCCGCTTGACTTTCTCGCCATCCTTCAGCACCTTTTCTACATCTACATCTACATCTACATCTACATTGATACTCCACAAGCCACCCAACGGTGTGTGGCGGAGGGCACTTTACGTGCCACTGTCATTACCTCCCTTTCCTGTTCCAGTCGCGTATGGTTCGCGGGAAGAACGACTGTCTGAAAGCCTCCGTGCGCGCTCTAATCTCTCTAATTTTACATTCGTGATCTACTCGGGAGGTATAAGTAGGGGGAAGCAATATATTCGATACCTCATCCAGAAACGCACCCTCTCGAAACCTGGCGAGCAAGCTACACCGCGATGCAGAGCTCCTCTCTTGCAGAGTCTGCCACTTGAGTTTATTAAACATCTCCGCAACGCTATCACGGTTACCAAATAACCCTGTGACGAAACGCGCCGCTCTTCTTTGGATCTTCTCTATCTCCTCCGTCAGACCGATCTGGTACGGATCCCACACTGATGAACAATACTCAAGTATAGGTCGAACGAGTGTTTCGTAAGCCACCTCCTTTGTTGATGGACTACATTTTCTAAGCACTCTCCCAATGAATCTCAACCTGGTACCCGCCTTACCAACTATTAATTTTATATGATCATTCCACTTCAAATCGTTCCGCACGCATACTCCCAGATATTTTACAGAAGTAACTGCTACCAGTGTTTGTTCCGCTATCATATAATCATACAATAAAGGATCCTTCTTTCTATGTATTCGCAATACATTACATTTGTCTATGTTAAGGGTCAGTTGCCACTCCCTGCACCAAGTGCCTATCCGCTGCAGATCTTCCTGTATTTCGCTACAATTTTCTAATGCGGCAACTTCTCTGTATACTACAGCATCATCCGCGAAAAGCCGCATGGAACTTCCGACACTATCTACTAAGTCATTTATATATATTGTGAAAAGCAATGGTCCCATAACACTCCCCTGTGGCACGCCAGAGGTTACTTTAACGTCTCCATTGATAACAACATGCTGTGTTCCGTTTGCTAAAAACTCTTCAATCCAGCCACACAGCTGGTCTGATATTCCGTAGGCTCTTACTTTGTTTATCAGGCGACAGTGCGGAACTGTATCGAACGCCTTCCGGAAGTCAAGAAAAATAGCATCTACCTGGGAGCCTGTATCTAATAATTTCTGGGTCTCATGAACAAATAAGGCGAGTTGGGTCTCACACGATCGCTGTTTCCGGAATCCATGTTGATTCCTACATAGTAGATTCTGGGTTTCCAGAAATGACATGATACTCGAGCAAAAAACATGTTCTAAAATTCTACAACAGATCGACGTCAGAGATATAGGTCTATAGTTTTGCGCATCTGCTCGACGACCCTTCTTGAAGACTGGGACTATCTGTGCTCTTTTCCAATCATTTGGAACCCTCCGTTCCTCTAGAGACTTTCAGTACACGGCTGTTAGAAGGGGGGCAAGTTCTTTCGCGTACTCTGTGTAGAATCGAATTGGTATCCCGTCAGGTCCAGTGGACTTTCCTCTATTGAGTGATTCCAGTTGCTTTTCTATTCCTTGGACACTTATTTCGATGTCAGCCATTTTTTCGTTTGTGCGAGGATTTAGAGAAGGAACTGCAGTGAGGTCTTCCTCTGTGAAACAGCTTTGGGAAAAGGTGTTGAGTATTTCAGCTTTACGCGTGTCATCCTCTGTTTCAATGCCATCATCATCCCGGAGTGTCTGGATATGCTGTTTCGAGCCACTTACTGATTTAACGTAAGACCAGAACTTACTAGGATTTTCTGTCAAGTCGGTACATAGAATTTTACTTTCGAATTCAATGAACGCTTCACGCATAGCCCTCCTTACGCTAACTTTGACATCGTTTAGCTTCTGTTTGTCTGAGAGGTTTTGGCTGCGTTTAAACTTGGAGTGGAGCTCTCTTTGCTTTCGCAGTAGTTTCCTAACTTTGTTGTTGTACCACGGTGGGTTTTTCCCGTCCCTCACAGTTTTACTCGGCACGTACCTGTCTAAAACGCATTTTACGATTGCCTTGAACTTTTTCCATAAACACTCAACATTGTCAGTATCGGAACAGAAATTTTCGTTTTGATCTGTTAGGTAGTCTGAAATCTGCCTTCTATTACTCTTGCTAAACAGATAAGCCTTCCTCCCTTTTTTTATATTCCTATTAACTTCCATATTCAGGGATGCTGCAACGGCCTTATGATCACTGATTCCCTGTTCTGTACATACAGAGTCGATAAGTTCGGGTCTGTTTGTTATCAGTAGGTCCAAGATGTTATCTCCACGAGTCGGTTCTCTGTTTAATTGCTCGAGGTAATTTTCGGATAGTGCACTCAGTATAATGTCACTCGATGCTCTGTCCCTACGACCCGTCCTAAACATCTGAGTGTCCCAGTCTATATCTGGTAAATTGAAATCTCCACCTAAGACTATAAAATGCTCAGAAAATTTATGTGAAATGTATTCCAAATTTTCTCTCAGTTGTTCTGCCACTAATGCTGCTGAGTCGGGAGGTCGGTAAAAGAAGCCAATTATTAACCTAGTTCGGTTGTTTAGTGTAACCTCCACCCATAATAATTCACAGGAACTATCCACTTCTACTTCACTACAGGATAAACTACTACTAACAGCGACGAACACTCCACCACCGGTTGCATGCAATCTATCCTTTCTAAACACCGTCTGTTTAAAAATTTCGTCAGAATTTATCTCTGGCTTAAGCCAGCTTTCTTTACCTATAACGATTTCAGCTTCGGTGCTTTCTATCAGCGCTTGAAGTTCCGGTACTTTACCAACGCAGCTTCGACAGTTGACAATTACAATACCGATTGCTGCTTGGTCCCCGCATGTCCTGACTTTGCCCCGCACCCGTTGAGGCTGTTGCCCTTTCTGTACTTGCCCAAGGCGATCTAACCTAAAAAAACCGCCCAGCCCACGCCACACAACCCCTGCTACCCGTGTAGCCGCTTGTTGCGTGTAGTGGACTCCTGACCTTTTCCGTGGAGCTTTATCCCGTCTACTGGTGAATGGAGGGATTGCATGTCCCTTTCCGATCCGACAGTCAGTTCGCCAAGGATGCCCACTCTCCATGATCCTTTACGCGATCGCACTCGAACCACTTGTCGGAGGGTTGAAAAACAGGCTCTCGGGCATGTCATTGAGGGATCACACCTTCCACTGCAGGATATATGCTGATGACCTTCTATTACTTGTCCGATCTGTTGACGAGGTACACTCGGTGATACAATGGATTAATCGCTATGGATTGGCAGCGTGCAGCCTCGTGAATGTGGCCAAGTCGGCAGCGATGCCCATTGGGAGAGGTCTACAGGAGGACGCTTTAGCCCCATTCCCACTAGTCAACAAGATCCAGTTCTTGGGCATAACATTTACACAGGATGTGCGCCGCATGGCTGCCATGAACTATGCACGATTACTACAGGCAATACTCACAGAAGTTCGCCGGAACTTACTTCGACGGATGGACCTCCAACAGCGTGTGGAATACCTCAACCTTCACGTGGCAACTAAGATGATCCACATGGCCCAGGTCCTACCGATACCGACAGCGATGGCACACAGACTGCAAGCAGCGTTTGGATATTACCTTACCGCCGGACACCTATTCAAAGTCCGCTACGAAGCACTCACCCTCCCTCCGCTTGATGGCGGACTGGGACTTATAAATGTACGAGCGAGGGCTACAGCACTATACTTGTGCACAATGATGAAATTGTGGACCCACCAAGATGCTTCCCTTACGGGTCGTCTGTTAGAGGAATTGCTGCCGGCGTCTCTCCTGCCACCTGTCACGGTTGCGCACATTACACCCTCACTCTCGCACCTCTCGGCATTTATTCTTGAGTATAGTTACGTGCACCCAGACCTTCCCAACACTCGCCCTCCCAAGGCGAGAGACGTTTACAGACTGCTGCTAAGGTCCATACCTCGCAATGTGATTGAGAGGAAGAGCCCTACGACCCTATGGCCTGCAGTGTGGAGAGCGGTCCAGAAGTCGTTCCTCCCCACGCGGGTACGAGCCGCGTGATACCAGGTGGTGAACGGGAAGGTTGTAACACGACAAAGGCTGCACGCTATTGGGATGGCGGAGTCTCCTCTTTGCCCACGTTGCCACCTCGTGGATACTGATGAACACCGTTTAACATGTGGATCGGCGTTAGAGGTATGGCTGCTAGTGCAGAAGATCCTCGCCTGCTACCTACGTATCGCGCCTCGCACAACTGAGCCAAGGCTCCTCCTTTGTCCAGAGGATACTTATTTCCCACCTGCGAAGACTCACGCTCTCACATGGTTTAAAGGCATGTCCATATACTACCTCTTTCGAGATGATGAGAAGATGGTGCTTGATTACTGGCAATTTCTCCAGGACAGTCATAGCACACTTGAGTGTACACCCCGATACCGACAACTATTTGCGAACTATTTGCGCAGTGTCTTCGATAACCCCCCTCACAGTTGGGGAGTACCGGGCAGAGGATGACCGCCGTCATGAAGCTCCATGTTGCGAAATATTTTATCAATTTGGAATGGCGTGCGGGATTTGGTTACATTTTTCTTTCTTTATTATCTATTCTCATACTATTAGTTTCAGATTCTATTTCATAGTTTAGAAGGAACTCTTGTTCTGTTGTTGCTACGGATGTACATTCTAATTTTGTTTGTCGTAACTGAAAGACGCCTTTTTCCATATAAAAAAAAGTTGGTAGAGAAAAAAAATTTACGATTAAAAAAAAAGTGGTCAGCGTGACGGATTGCTGTCCTACGGGCATGGGTTCGATTCCCGGCTGGGTAAATTAAAAAAAAATGATGGATAGAGCGAAATAAAAAAAGGATAGGTTCCTATGATGATTGTCTGGGTTCGATTCCAACTTCTCCCGTTGGTTTTTAATACGGAGAGAAAAAAAAAGTTGGTAAAGCACTTGCCCGCGAAAGGCAAAGGTTCCGAGTTCGAGTCTCGGTCCGGCACATGGTTTTAATCTGCCAGCTAGTTTCATATCAGCGCACACTCCGCTGCAGAGTGAAAATCTCATTTGGAAGCCTGTTTACAGACTGTGTATTTGAATACGCATGCTATACTAGTTGTTTTGGCGTTTCAGTGTACTTTCACTGCGTGAAGGAGTCTTACTACTTTCTGAGATTTCATCACGTCCAGTCTTTCTCTTTGAGTGTGTGAAGCAGGTACAGGTGGCACAAAGAACGTCCGATTTCCGATATGAAGAAATAACACCCCAGTCGCGTCACAAAAAAATAACGCATTCAGTGTACTATTTCTTCACATCACCATTCTTCAAAAACAGTTGCTGAAAATGATGAACAAAAATCGAAATCACGATTGGTCTTTGCGGCGGGTGGAGACGTGTGAGGGGAAATGCTAACGTAATCGGCGCTCGACGTGACCAACAGAAATTGTAACATTTAGCTTCACTAAGCAATTTTGACAACACAACTGCTACGTCGCTGGCGTTTGCAGAAATGAAAAATCAGAGGAGTGTCCGATATGTGACGAATCCTAATGAGGGACTCATCGAACACCATTTATTGTGCCACTTATCTGTAGTTAGCACTGTTAGCAAAGTGGTGATCGCCAGGCGTTAACGTGCATCGTTTTCCTTTCAATTCTTCCTCTAAGGGGGATAAGCAGGCTGCTAGCTTGTTGATCTACAGAATGTCTAATAATAAATCAATGTTTAAATATACAGCTCTAAAACAGGCAGTATATTTACAATGTACGGCTAATATTTTTTATGCAGCTACGTCGATATTGTTTCCTCGGTGTATTGATAAATCGAGTGTTTTTATAAATCAATGGACTTCAATGACGCTTTCGAGTTATCGATTTATCGGATTTAAAATTGTCATCTCTTCTAGTGGCGGTACAGTTCCATAACACAAAAAAAGACAGACTGTGTCATAATTCGCCAGCTAGGAATGTTAAAAGTTAGTTGTAAGTGTCAAAAAATTCTCAACATTGTCTGCTACAGCTTAGCGATAACCACACCTCAGTGCGAGTACGTTCACTCCGGCCAGATGCACCGTGCACCTGTATCGCCTTACTTGGCTCAGACCGTATAGTGAGTGATGTGTACCGCTGACGTGTGAGATCTCTCCGTGTTAATTTAATTCCTTCTCTTGCATCTCTCTGTGCTTATTGCAGAAGAGACTTGCGTTTATGTGCTACGCGTAAACAACCTGGAATCCAAGGAATTCAAAGAATCATAAACAGCAGCGGAAAATTATGGGGAACTTTCTGTTCCTCGTATCCCCGAGTGCTCGGTACAAGCGCATTTCTAGATTATTTTCTGCTGCTTCGAGAAACAAAGTTGCGGGGTTCACTTCACTCGAATCGAATTTAGATCACACCTACGAGAGATGCGGATACGTCACGAAAGAGAGAAAGATAACTAGACTTATGTTCATAAATTAAGGACAGTTTTAGAATGTGGTGCCACACAACGTGGCACTACACAAAACTGGCGCTAATAGCATAGGCACATGGGAAACACACACGACACAGACCTGTAAGTCCACGGTATTGGTGAAAAGTTGAGAAATCCGTCCCGAAACACATGTGCTACAAAACGCCACTATTTCCTGCGCATGTACCCCGACATCAGTACGGGATATGATCACGATGCACACGCACACAGGCCGCACAACAGGTTGGCGTACTCTGGATTAGGTGGTCGAGCAGCTGCTGGGTATAGCCTCCCATTCTAGCACCAGTGCCTGTCGGAGCTCTTGAAGTGTCGTAGGGGTTTGAAGACGTGCAGCGATACGTCGACCGAGAGCATCCAGACGTGCTCGATGGGCTTTAGGTCTGGAGAACAGGCAGGCCACACCATTCGCCTGATAACTTCTGTTTCAAGGTACTCCTATACGATGGCAGCTCGGTGGGGCCGTGCGTTATCATCCATCAGAAGGAAGGTGGGACCCACTACACTCCTGAAAATCGGACATACTGCTGCAAAATGACGTCCCGATACACCTGACTTGTTACAGTTCCTCTGTCAAAGACATGCACGGGTGTACGTGCACCAATCATAATCCCATCCTATACCATTAAACCACGACCTCCATACAGGTCCCTTTCAAGGACATTAAAGAGTTAGTTTCTGGTTCCTGGTTCACACCAGATGAAAACCCGGCGAGTATCACTGTTCAGACTATACCTGAACTCGTCCGTGAACATAATCTGAGACCACTGTTCCAGTGACCATGTACTGTGTTCTTGACACTAGCTTTATGGGCTCAGGGATCAGTGGAATGCACCTTGCAGGTCTCCGGGCGAATAAACCATGTCTGTTCAGTCGTCTGTAGACTGTGTGTCTGGAGACACCTGTTCCAGTGGCTGCAGTAAGGTCCCGAGCAAGGCTACCTGCAGTACTCCGTGGCAGTCTGCGGGCGCTGATGGTGAGATATCGGTCTTCTTGTGGTGTTGTACATTGTGGACGTCCCGTACTGTAGCGCCTGGACACTTTACCTGTCTGCTGTAATCGTTGTCATAATCTTGAGATCACGCTTTGTGGCACACGGAGGGCCTGTGCTACGACCTGCTTTGTTTGACCAAGCTCCATTCGCCCTAGTATTCTACTTCTTTGAGCCATTTTCAACACAGTCACCATTAGCACGTCTGAAAACGTCTGCACACTTACTCGCTGCACCGTACTCTGACATGCACCAACACACCTCTGCGTATGTGGGCTGCTGCCAGCGCCACCGTGCGACGACCGCACGTCAAATGCACCGCATGGTCATACTCCGAGGTGATTTAAACCCGCATACCGCCCACCAGAGCGTTGTTTCACCATGTATCAGCATTATCCTTAATTTATAAGCATAAGTGTACTAAATACCGTATGCGATTGTTGCCTGAGAGGCCCCGAAGGGTGGTTCCAGCCGCATAATCGGATACATTTCCGTCTACCACGGCACAATTCGGCCTTTCATCACCGTATGTTCGACAGTTCTATATTTTCCATAGTATATGTCATCGCCGTGCTAAAGAATATCGTGACCGATTTCAAACGTTAATAAGTCGTCCGTGATATGTTAAAAAAAAAGGGACTGCCCAACGACATGTTTGCAAGTTTGTTTCAACACACTACAGAAGCTACGCTGGGAAGGCCTTACACATACTTCATATACTCTCGGTCTTTCCCCATGGGATTTCCATACTTTTGGAGTCCTGGAGAAAGATATACATGCCCACTGATTTGCTTCGTACGAAGAGGTACACCTCGAAGACAGCCGCAAACATTTTTCCATTAAGACACTGACCGAGTTGTCTGACAGTGGGTTGAATGTACTAACACTCACGGCAATTACTTTTGAATCAACAAACAGTTGACTTTCACATTTTGCATCTGTCTCGTTTTCATTTGATTGCCCCTTATACATTCAGTTTTTCACAGCAGAGCTCTCTAAAGATCAAGGCCGTATTGTGCTGTAAGAGTGTATATTTATTGTTAGTGTCGGAAGCTAAATACGCCAGTATTAAAAAATACAATACCGTTTTCTGCTCTATAAAGGACTAAAGTGTGACTTTTCAAGGTGCAAAAGACATCCTGATGAGGGACTGGGACCTTCTCAAACTCCTTCTCAAATTCTGTGGTGTGCCTAGCAGCGATAAACGCAGTTGTGGAGCTACGGATTCTGCAGTCAACGCGACCTAGCTGAATAATAATACGAAAAGCTGGAGAGGCGTGAACTGCCTTGTTTCAGTCCTGTCCTGTTAAAACTCTGCTCATTTGGCCAATTTTAGAACGATTTTGGGAGATTTTCCACGTGTGTACACGCGAATGCTGGTTATGGGTTACGCTTTTTCCTGCCGCCCAAGAAATGTTGCTTTCCAAATACACTACTGGCCATTAAAATTGCTACAGCAAGACGAAATGCAGATGAGAAACAGGTATTCATAGGACAAATATATTATACTAGAACTAACATATGATTACAATTTCACGAAATTTGGGTGCATAGAGCCTGAGAAATCAGTACCCAGAACAACCACCTCTGGCCATAAAACGGCCTTGGTACGCCTGGGCATTGAGTCAAACAGAGCTTGGATGGCGTGTACAGGTACAGCTGCCCATGCTGCTTCAACACGATACCACAGTTCATCAAGAGTAGTGACTGACGTGTTGTGACGAGCCAGTTGCTCCGCCACCATTGACCAGACGTTTTCAATTGGTGAGAGATCTGGAGAATGTGCTGGCCAGGGCAACAGTCGAACATTCCCTGTGTCCAGGAAGGCCAGTACAGGACCTTCAACATGCGGTCATGCGTTATCCTGCTGAAATGCAGGGTATCGCAGGGATCGAATGAAGGGTAGAGCCACGGGTCGTGACACATCTGAAATGTCACGTGCACTGTTCAAAGTGACGTCAGCGCGAACAAGAGGTGACCGAACGTGTAACCAATGGCACCCCATACCATCACGCCGAGTGATACACCAGTATGTTAGGCCGGCCGAAGTGGCCGAGGGGTTCTAGGCGCTACAGTCTGGAACCGCGCGACCGCTACGGTCGCAGGTTCGAATCCTGCTGCGGGCATGGATGTGTGTGATGTCCTTAGGTTAGTTAGGTTTAATTAGTTCTAAGTTCTAGGGGACTGATGACCTCAGAAGTTAGGCCCATAGTGCTCAGAGCCATTTGAACCATTTTCAACACCAGTATGGCGATGACGAATACACGCTTCCAATGTGCGTTCATCGCGATGTCGCCAAACACGGATGCGACCATCATGATGCTGTAAACAGGACCTGGATTCATCCGAAAAAATTACGTTTTGCCATTCGTACACCCAGGTTCGTCGTTGAGTACAGCATCGCAGGCGCTCCTGTCTGTGATGCGGCGTCAAGAGTAACCGCAGCCACGGTCTCCGAGCTGATAGTCCGTGCTGCTGCAAACGTCGTCGAACTGTTCGTGAAGATGGTTGTTGTGTTGCAAACGTCCCCATCTGTTGACTCAGGGTTCGAGACGGGGCTGCACGATCCGTTACAGCCATGCGGATAAGATTCCTGTCATCTCGACTGCTAGTGATACGAGGCCGTTGGGATCCAGCACGGCGTTCCGTATTACCCTCCTGAACCCACCGATTCCATATTCTGCTAACAGTCATTGGATCTCGACCAACGCGAGCAGCAATGTCACGATACGATAAACCGCAATCGCAATATGCTACAATCCGACCTTTACCAAAGTGGGAAACGTGATGGTACGCATTTCTCCTCCTTACACGAGGCATCACAACAACGTTTCACCAGGCAACGCCGGTCAACTGCTGTTTGTGTATGAGAAATCGGTTGGAAACTTTCCTCATGTCAGCGCGTTGTAAGTGTCGCCACCGGCGCCAACCTTGTGTGCATGCTCTCATTTGCATATCACAGCATCTTCTTTCTGTCGGTTAAATTTTCGCGTGTGTAGCACGTCATCTTCGCGGTGTAGCAATTTTAATGGCTAGTAGTGTTTATTTCATTCAATTGCAGTTAGGTGAGAAAAAGTTAAAAATAGAAAGCATGAAAGTAATGCAATACATCAGTTAACGAGAACTGATGCGACGTTTCGTGGGAAACTATGTGTTATAGATGTCATCAATGTTCAATAAACGGTTTTTAAAGTTTATTCCATGTTTGTCCAGTTCGTGGAATATTAATGTGTCATTTTCTGTTGATTATTTTTTTATGTCTAATAGCGTTTTCTGTGTCGTGCTGAATTTTTATATGGGCTATCGAAATGTTTTTCGCAACTGCCTGCCGCACATCCTCGTCCGAAAGGAATCATCGACCCTTCAAGGCCATTTTTAAGGGACCGAGGGCGCGATAATCGCATGGGGAGAGACCACGACTACAGGGTGGGTGCTCGGGGGTCGCCCACTTTAGCTGACGTAACTTATGCGTTACGACAGTTCCGAGAAGGGGACGTGCGTTATCGTGAGGTGTACTACCCTTTGTCACAGTTTTCCTGGACATTTCGCCGGAATTACACCCCATACGCTTTCCCCATTCTGCGAAACGTGTCCACCGATGTTTGTGCATCGGCAGCCAGGAAAAGAATAATATCACGTTGCTATTACTTGGACGGAATCGGTAATAAGGTCGCCATAGTTCACGCATCCACATTTACCTCACGCACGTCGTAAAGACTGTACTGCCCCTAATCCTTTGGCTATGTGTCGGTGCTGATATACCCGCATCAGAATCGTGCCACGTTGCATATAAGCTGCAGCAAAGCCCTCGGAAACTTTTTGATCGTGTTTATACTGCAGTGTCTGCCTAAAATTACTGTAAAATAATAAATTCTTATTACTGTTTACAGCCTGTATTTCATAAACTGTTGATTACCCAGGATGTAATGATATGGTTACACAATTTCAGATTGTTAGACTAAAAATGTAGTATATATATATATATATATATATATATATATATGCTTTGATGCAGCTTATATGCAACGTGGCACGATTCTGATGCGGGTATATCAGCACCGACACATAGCCAAAGGATTAGTGGCAGTACAGTCTTTACGACGTGCGTGAGGTAAATGTGGAATATATATATATATATATATATATATATATATATATATATATATATATATATATGAAGGGCTCGGAGAGATATAGTCATAAGCCACAACTTTCACGAAATTGAGTTTTTCATGTTGCAGCATTCTTAACAATGTCTTCTTCACAATGTGTTTAAAAAGTTCCATGTTACTGCAACAGATGGCAGGCTATGATGGAGTGCAGTTCTATGCTGTGCCATCTGGTGGTAGTTTCAGAAGATACATAGTCACAAGCCATGGCAAAATGACAGGTGGGTCAGGAACGTCTGAAGTGTCTTCGGGTCTTCAACGCATATTTGACACAGACAGTAGTGGAAGTGAAGAGCTTGACCCTTTGGATCCTGACAGTGATGAATCTTGGCATCCATCGAACAGCAGTTCCAGCTCAGATAATGTTTTGGTAAGTATATAAAACGGTTTATTTCTGGTGATTAATATCCTGTGGCTTGTGACTTTGTTTCTCTCAACATTGCCAACGCATTTGACAGCCATCCTATGTGTTAATGATGAAACTTGATGGGCACATTTATATTACTGCTTAATGGTGCAGTAATGTAGTTTCAAAGGTAAAATATGTGTAAAAAATATTTTCTCATTAATGTGATTTTAGCGAAATTTAATGTTTTGTGTGGCTTATGACTATATCTCATGCAAATTATTTTGCTCTTCATATTATAGCTTGAAATAAGTAGAATAAATGAAGAATCACCCGAAAAACCAAAGCCTTCATGGAAAGGAAAGCAAAATATTGATCAGTGGAAGAAAAATAAAGCAAAACGTCGACGAAATGCTGGTCAGCAGTATAAGTCTTTAAAAACCCACAAGACTGTTCAGGCTGCTACTATAGGAAGTCTCTGTACTTGTTTAAATAAATGCTTGACAAAACTGCTTGGAGAGGAAGAAAACATTTTTCATTCATTTTAGGACATAGGAAACTTTAATGCCCAGAATATTTACCTGATGAGCTGTATGAAAATGGAACTGAAAAAGTGGAGGTTTGTTCACTATTTAAATAAAAGTCGTTTAATATTTTGTATATTTATTTCATTTTGTTATATTTGTCATAATTTCTTTCAAAGCTATCCAAAAAAGACTTCCAAGAAAATATCATCCAGGGATGTTACATTTTCTTATAATGTGAGGATATGTGGAATAGAAGTCATGATCTGCAAGGAAGCTTTCGTAAGGTTTCATGGCTTACAGATACATGCACGAAGAGTGAGAAATTTGCAACATCAAATGAAGCAGGGATTTGCAGTGCTAAAAGAAGATGGAAGAGGTTTGTATGTTACTCTGTGCTATAAGTTAGGGATGTACTCAAACTGAGTACTATACAAATATTTCTATTAGGAAGAGGATATAAGCTCATCTGTTTTTTCTTTCAGGAAAACATGGAAACTACCCACATAAATTTCAAGACGAAGCTGTACAAAGTGTTAGAGAATTTCTCAACGCCATACCAAAATATAACAGCCATTACAGTAGGCAACAGAACCCCAATAGAGTGTATTTGGATTGTGATATCAGCAAGCACTGCTTCCTTATTTCGAGATAAATACTCAGAATACTGCAAGGAAATGCAGGTTCCTGCAGTATCTGAAAGTAAATTCAGAGAAATGTTCGTATCTGAATTTAACATAGGCTTCAAACTACCAAAAAGTGACACCTGTTCAAAATGTGATGGATTTCTAATTGCAATAAATAACTCAGAATTATGTGCAGAAGTCACAGAAAAGAAACAACAATATGAACTGCATCTCAAAAAGTCTGACAGAGGACAAAATATGATTGCGTCTTTAACTGCTCTGGCTAAAGAAAATTCGAAAGAGCATCATATGATAGCAGTGGATATGCAGCAAACGTTCCCCACACCTAAGCTAACAGTTGCTCCAGCATTTTACAAGAGGAAAATACGGACATACAACTATGGTATTCACGACCGTGGATCAAATAAGGGTTATATGTTTCTGTGGAGCGAGAAAAATGGAGGACGGGGTTCAGATGAGTTTGGGAGCTGGTTATTGAAGTACTTGGAGATAACGAATCCTCAGACAAAACATCTCCACATAATCAAAGACAACTGCAAGGGTCAGGCAAAGAATTGGACTATTATTGCTTTGGAAAGGTCCCTTGTTGCTACTAAAAGATTTGATTCTGTCCAGCATTACTTCCCTGTGGTAGGTCACATCACATTGCGATCGTGATTTTGGTAGCATTGAACGGTAAGCAAGAAACAGACGTCCAATAGTGCACACTCCAGATCAACGGGCAGAAGTAATAAAATCCGCGAGTCCAAAACATTTCATTGTAACTAAAATGGAAAGAGAAGACTTCAGAAGTTTGGAAAGCCTGAAGGCATTGATCTCAAAACGTACAGAATCCACGACTGGAGATCCCCACCGTTTAAGTGAAGCTACTCAATTTAAGTTTGAGTCTGAAGATCCCTTCAAGCTAAGTGTAAAGCACTCTTATTCAGACATAGGAGCTTTCATGTCAGTGGATATTCGTGTCAAAAAGAAAGGAAGGATAGTCGAGCCAAATCCATATCAGCTGCCAATAAAGTACAGAAAGCCACTACCAATTAACCAGAAAAATATTGATGATGTACTGTCTCTTATGCCATACATACCTGCAGCAAATCAAGATTTCTTTCGGTCATGTACTGGAAATAACGTGTACAATGATGAGGTAGAGGAAGTTCCTTGATGTAACTGTATCAACGAAAAAGTAATTTATACATCTCAGATACCTGCTATGTATACATTAATGTGTAAAAATTATATATTCTGCTTGCTGTGTAAGAGTAGTAAAACTAAATCCTTACAAATTCATACTTTATGTTTTAAACAATTTTTTGGGAGATATAGTCATAAGCCACCATTGACTACATCTTAATTAGAATCATTCTAAAATTAATATTTTATAGCATGCAGAGAGTTGACTATTTAACAACATGCTTTGCAAGTATTAAGCAAGTGTTTGCAGTAGAAATAAAGTTTCTATTTTGTATTAAACATTTTCAGACCTCTGAGGAACTTTAAACTCGCTTTATCTGAAAAGTACTTCAATGTGGCTTATGACTATATCTCTCCGACCCCTTCATATATATATATATATATATATATATATATATATATATATATATATATATATATTCTGTTTCTTTCTTTAAATCTTTATTCATGAAAACCAATATCATACAAAGTAACGCACCACCTAAGACGTTAGTGGGTCGAAGCAACACACAGAATACATAATTTTCAAGCAGCATTTACCAAAACTTTATCTACTTATTGTTAGTATTAACTACAGGATGGAAGGTTAACTACTCTATGGGCATGCCTACTATTTGACCTACTATTAACCTACTATGCTATCTACTCTACCCTACTCTACTAAACTACATCCTGCAGCGTTACATGTGTGCCAACAAAATACAAACCTACTATCTGTTGGCCGCGCCCACCGAGCTTACCGCATTGGGCGTACCCCTGGCACTGGACTGGCCTTATTGGAAAATCGTTGCAGGTCTTTTAAGAATATCCTAGAATCTATTTCCTACTAATAATTTTAACTGCTGAGTCATAATTGGTGTGCTGTGTCTATAGCCGGTAAGTTCGCACCCTCCCCCTAGTCCTGGACGCGACTGATTCCGATCGTCGCGGCGGTCGGCCAGTACGCATCCTGGCGGAAGGGGATAGGTGCGTAATGTCGCTTTTTTGCTCTTCCGTTACTCTGTCTCCCAACGATATTCTCTCAGGACCTTGGCGGGTACCTCGCTGGCTAGTCTGTCGATGATAGTGGAGGTAACTGGGTTCCTGATTAGAAGCATATATATATTTGTATTAATAATATCAAAATATTGCATACTAAATTGAAATAAACATACCGTTTAGGTAGGCTCATTTACTTTACAAGTACTCCTCGGTGCAACACACATGTATGAAATCACTACAGCTCGGAAGCACTGTAACAATTAAGTATGAAAAGGGCACGAGCAGAATCACGGTTTGTTGTGGTCTAGCTGCTCGGTTCGTATTTGAGCTAGGGGCGCAGTTTAACGCTCACCAGCGACCATTTATATAGCCATTCCAACATCTGTCTTACTGTAGCCATGTTACAATCTATTAAACTAGTTTGAACCACGAATCGGAGCTTACCTCCAGACAAATGGCGCGAATCGATTAATTGCTTTTGCAAAAGGTTTTAATTGGACTGAGACTAATGCTCAGCTAGTGGCACTATTTATATGCTCACCGTTCGGATGTTACGTGCAGAGACAGTCACCCCCGTTCGGATTTTACATCTACATCCACACCACGCTCCGCAAGCCACCTAATGGTGTGTGGCGGAAGGTGCTGTCGGTACCACTATCTGATCCCTCCAACCCTGTTCTACTCGCGAACAGTGCGAGGGAAGAATGATTGTCGGTAAGCCTCTGTATTAGCTCTAATTTCTCGAATATTCTCCTCGTGGTCAATAAGCGACATGTATGTTACGTGCAAAAACGGTCGCCCTCAAGCAGCTCCGTACTGGAGCGAGTCTAATGGTTCAGATTTGGTCCACCGGTGCATCGATTCATGGTCTAAGACACATTTTAACCGTTTTAACCGTAACGCCTTTCTAAGATGGAGGTGCCGTCTCTACCATTGGAGTGGACCCATTCACCAAGATAACGAAAGCGTCTGACCCTTCCAATCGTTCCATGTGCCGGTTCTTAAAGTATTCGGTCTTGTCATACGATATTTGTAACGCTGACTTCAGCGGTATCTCACGCAGGGCTGGGACAGAAATGACAGCATCCTTAGAGTTTTTGTTAAGATTGCAATGTCATCTGCGAAAGCAAGGCACCTTACTTCAGTTCTTCGGGTCCCGGCTCCAGTGGTAACTGGTTTTATTGGCACATTTACCTGTCGAAATTCTTTTCTTTTTTTCTGCTTTTCGTCCTAAGTTTACTGAATTACATGAAGCATTTCACTCGGAGGTATGGCAACAGCTTCAGAACAGTTTGTTTACTTGCCATCTGTTCTCTTGTTTACGCACTCGAGCAGTACCAGGCTGTCGTCTCTTAAGGGAGTTCCGCAGGAGTTCGTTCAACAGGGGGACAAAATTCTAAAACCAACACCACTCATTTTGACACGAAGATTATAAAATCAGTTGTATCTCAAACATTTGACAATTAGAATGAAAACTGCTCCAATCACAGCACAAAACGGGCGAATATGCCCTGGGCAAGGTTACGAATGTAAAAGCAGGTAACAAGGTTTTCGTCGTATCAGGCAGTTTCAGAGACATTAAAATCAAAACGTCTTGACATATCCGCACTTTTCTACTTCTTCGCGTTATTACCCATATCGTGTAATATAATTAATGTAAAGTAACATAATAGATGATGTCATGTCATATGACATGACACATACCTTCATGTTATCCAACACGGCATATGTCATGTCGTGCAGTATGGCACAACGTATCACTGAAGTTTACGACACTCCCTGTCATAAGAGAGTTGGAACTTTAATAGTGTCAACTATTTATTTACAGCTCGTACAAAATGGATACGTGTTTCAAAGTTTTACTAACCTTCAAAGTAGTCACCAGCATTGTGTATAACCCGTTGCCAGCGATGTGGAAGTCGTAGGATACTCTTAGCAGTGCCAGTTGTGTTGACAGTTCGAGCGGCGCGGATTATTGCCCGACGAATTTGTAGAAGTTCTGAAGCGAATGCCGTGAAGTGTTTCCTTCAGTTTATAAATCTAGTCGAACTCACGAGGGCTTAAGTCAGGGGAGTGCAGTGGTTGGCATAGCACTTTTAAGCCCCATCAGTCAAACAAATCAGTAACAGCTTACACTGTACGTGCTTGAGCATTGTCCTGAAAAATGGTGGTCAAGTCCTGCAGAAAGTTCAAATGGTTCAAATGGTTCTGAGCACTATGGGACTTAACTGCTGAGGTCATCAGTCCCCTAGAACTTAGAACTACTTAAATCTAACTAACCTAAGGACATCACACACATCCATGCCCGAGGCAGGATTCGAACCTGCGACCATAGCGGTTACGCGGCTCCAGACTGAAGCGCCTAGAACCGCTCGGTCACTCCGGCCGGCCCTGCAGAAAGTGTCATCACTTCTGCCTCTATGTTGTTCACTTTTGGAACACAACCCACGACCATCTGGAGTGGTTCAAGTTTATTTAAAGTTTATTTTGTGCCCTGATGAAGTAAATATTTGCTTGTGAATCTAAGCTTCCGTATTCATAGTGGGACATAACACAGCGTAGAAACATCTAAAACCACCCTAGCCTATGTCCAGTAAAAACTATGTTTAAAAAGTATGAAGTAGTCTTACAAATTGTACCTTCACTTATATACTGTAGTACATTTTAAAATAATGTTCACAGTATAATTTTGAACACTCGATTTGATCTAATAATTTTGCTGCTGTATATCGTGATAACCTTGTTTGCATGTGGGCCCACAGCCTCGATGAATTTCATAAAAAAACCTTGTCCGTTGTAGGCTGTAAATATATCTTTTCTTTATTGTATAGCCTTTCATGAATTGCTATATGTGTTCCTGCTACAACTTTAACTAGAGATAATAGTATAATGACGCTTTCCATGCCTCTGCACACTACTCACAGGCTGAAGCCACCATATGTTGCCTTGTTAAAGCTATTTGCAGCTTATTAAAACCGAACAGCTGACAAGTGGCTTCGCATAAACAGTGACAGCAAGATTAGACAAGAATTGCTCAGCTGATAAAAGAGTCAAAATAGCAAAGAGGCAAAATGCTGTCAGTGGCTTCTCCATAACTGGAATCTGGCCACCGGATCCACACATTTTTCAAGATTCGTGACGACTAAGGGCAATACGTAATCAGTAGCTCGAATCGAGGGTGAAGAAATAGTACAGACAAGAACTCCCAGGAAAATCGAGACAGACTAATAGAAATGGTGCACTTGTGTATCCTGCTAACTCCCACCAAACCAAATCTGTACTGGGGGAGAGTCAGTATGCCCACAAGCTATCTCCTTTACTCGACTGTGAAAAAAAAGTACGCAGCAGAGCAACATCACCTGCTGTTGAGACCATCAGCAGTCCCCACAAGAGGCTCCTGCTTGACAAAGAATGTGAGAAAACGAAAGTAAGTGTTAAAAAAAACTAAAATTGCCACAACAAATAGAGCATAATACTTCTTCAAGCTGTTGCAATCACTATTGAGCAGGAGATCGATATGATTAAGTTTCTCAAATATTGTGTATGATTCCGTACCCAGTGTCAGAAAGTAAGTGCGAAGAAAAAAGTACTATATCATGATAGCTGCAAACCTGAACGAGTAGCTAATGTTGGAACTTCTCGGTGTAAGTCCAAAAATAGCCTAATATTTCCGATAATGAATATGTACAGTGCGATCCATATAAACCTCGAGAACTTTAATATGACACATTAAAGTCAAAATGTTATTTGACCAATAATGGGACACATTTGCAATATTGGGACATGATTATATGCAACTGTGAGATTACATACATCTGTACGAAGTCCTCATGTAAATTCTGAAAGTTCCCTCCGCTAACAATGAGGCAAAACTCCACTCGTCTATGTTCCGCAACATTCTGTGAAGTATGTCCTCGCCAATGTTGCTTATTTCGTGTGTAATGGCCTTATGGAGTTGTGCAGTTATTTGAGATCTATTCTTGTACACTCGGCTTTCATCGTATGCCCACAAGAAAAAAATTAAGGTGAGGGGGGGGGGGGGTTAGGTCAGATAACCGGGGGATAGGTGGGAGGTTGGGGGGGGGGGAGAGAATACAACTTTTTGGTATTATTTATTGTTGCAAATAACTTTGTGTGAGTAACGCTCGACAATAACGCATTCTTTCCTCATGATCTGTTCCTTCCATTGCTTGCATCATGGCCGCAATGCTTGTTTCTTCGTAGCTCTCTGACACGTGCCAAATGAAATTCCTGCCACGTGGCTCAATCGACGCAACCCTTCGAGAGTTCTCCAAGCGTCTTCGAACAATATTTACAAAATCGTTGCCCTTGTTGGAATACCGAGCGCACTGAATTCTCTCCTGAGTGCCAGTTGTTTTGTAACAAATGACTCTGTCTACCAATGTGTTTCCACAACAAAACCCGCTGTCGAAGAGTGTACTGCATGTTTCTGCCAGCTAGCGACTGCGAACGAATCACTCATTTGCTAGTTATTGTCACGCGGCCCGAACTGCACGCTCACATGCACAGAGCGCAATCGACGAAGCTACAAACGAACAGCACGGGCCGAACAAGCGCGGCGTTATAACGCACTAAGAACATCGTCCGCAAAAACAACAGTCTACCTGCCAACAACGGGCGTTATTTCTAACTCTCCTAGACCTACTGAGATCATTAAAACAACTCTCCCTTTTCTATAAGCTTTCGGAGGGAAATTATTACCCATTTAAGTACTTCAAGGTTATATGTATAGCCCTCTATTAAGGGTTATATATGTTTCTTACTGTCTTAAAAATTGAAATAAATGTTGTCATACTCACCAAATTTCTGTATTCCTTGCTATAATGGCTAAGATTTTTGGTGGTACAATATACAATAGTAGTGCTAAAATTTAGAAGAACAACTGATAAATAGTACCGCTTTTCATCTGTCCATCTAATGTGTTGTACACTACTGGCCATTAAAATTGCGACACCACGAAGATGACGTGCTACAGACGCGACATTTAACCGACAGGAAGAAGATGCTGTGATATGCAAATGATTAGCTTTTCAGAGCATTCACACAAGGTTGGCCCCGATGGCGACAACTACAACGTGCTGACATGAGGAAAGTTTCCAACCGATTTCTCATACACAAACAGTAGTTGACCGGCGTTGCCCGGTGAAACGTTGTTGTGATGCCTCGTGTAAGGAGGAGAAATGCGTACCATCACGTTTCCGACTTTGATAAAGGTCGGATTGTAGCCTATGGCGATTGTGGTTTATCGTATCGCCACATTGCTACTCTCGTTGGTCGAGATCCAATGACTGTTAGCAGAATCGGTGGGTTCAGGAGGGTAATACGGAACGCCGTGCTGGATCCCAACGGCCTCGTATCACTAGCAGTCGCGATGACAGGCATCTTATCCGCGTGGCTGTAACGGATCGTGCAGCCACGTCTCGATCCATGAGTCAACAGATGGGGACGTTTGCAAGACAACAACCATCTGCTCAAACAGTTCTACGACGTTTGCAGCAGCATGGACTATCAGCTCGGAGACCATGGCTGCGGTTACCCTTGACGCCGCTTCACAGACAGGAGCGCCTGCGATGGTGTACTCAACGACGAAACTGGGTGCACGAATTCCAAAACGTCACTTTTTCGGATGAATCCATGTTCCGTTTACACCATCATGATGGTCGCATCTGTGTTTGGCGACATCGCAGTGAACGCACATTGGAAGCGTGTATTCGTCATCGCCATACTGGCGTATCACGCGGTGCCACTGGTTACACACCTCGGTCACCTCTTGTCCACATTGACGGAACTTTCAACAGCGGACGTTACATTTCAGATGTGTTACGACCCCGTTTCTCTACCCTTCATTCGATCCCTGCGAAACTATACATTTCAGCAGGATAATGCACGACCGCATGTTGTAGGCCCTGTACGGGCCTTTATGGATACAGAAAATGTTCGACTACTGCCCTGACCAGCACATTCTCCAGATCTCTCACCAATTGAAAACGTCTGGTCAATGGTGGCTGAGCAACTGGCTCGTTACAATACGCCAGTCACTACTCTTGATGAACTGTGGTATCGTGTTGAAGCTGCATGGGCAGGTGTACCTGTACACGCCGCCAAGCTCTGTTTGACTCAATGCCCAGGCGTATCAAGGCCGTTATTACTGCCAGAGGTGGTTGTTCTGGATACTGACTTCTCAGGATCTATGCACCCAAATTGCGTGAAAATGTAATCACGTGTCAGTTCTAGTATAATATATTTGTCCAACGAACACCCGTTTATCATATGCATTTCTTCTTGGTGTAGCAATTTTAATGGCCAGTAGAAAAAACTGTTTTCGAAGCTTTCGGCATATTTTATGACGGTTTTGGAAAAAGGCCATCTCCACTGTAAAAGTCAACATGGATTCGGCAAACAGAGATCCTAAGAAACAGCTCGCTCTGTTCCTCCATGAGATCCACAGCGCAGCGGACAACGGCGCTCAGGCTGATGCCGTGTTCCCTGATTTCAGTAGGGCATTTGACACCGTACGGCATTGCCGTTTCATGAAGAAAAATACGAGCTTACGGAGTATCGGAGCAGACCTGTAATTCTATTCAAGACTTTCTTGCAGATAGAACTTAACTCGTCGCTCTTAACGGAACTAAATCGACTGATGTAAAGGTAATATCCGGAGAACCACAGGGAAGTGTGATAGGACCGTTACGTTTACAATGTATATAAATGATCTAGTAGAAAGCGTTCGGATGCTCTTTAATGCTATTCGCAGATGATGCTTGTCCATATCACAACAGCAACTCCAGAAGAATTTGCAGAACGACCTGCAGAGAATTGATGACTGGTGCAGGCTCTGGCAGTTGACCCTGAACGTGAATAAATGTAACATATTGCGCATACATAGCAAAAGAAATCCACTTCTGTACAGCTACAGTATTGATGACAAACAGCTGGAGACAGCGTCTGCCGTAAAATATCTAGGCGTAACTATCCAGAGCGACCTAAAATGGAATGACCATACAAAACAGATAGTGGGAAAAGCAGACATCAGACTCAGATTCATCGGAGGAATCTTAAGGAAACGTAACTCATCCACAAAAGAAGTGGCTTGTAAGACGCTTGTTCGCCCGATTCTTGAGTATTGTTCTCCTATCTGGGATCCCTATCGGGTAGGACTGATAGAGGAGATAAAGAAGATCCAACGAAGAGCGGCGCGTTTCGTCACGGGATCGTTTAGCTGGCGATAGAGCGTTACGGAGATGCTAAACAAACTCCACTGGCAGACGTTACAAGAGAGGCGTTGTGCATCACGGAGAGAGTTACTATTGAAATGTCGGGACAGCACTTTTCAGGAGGAGTAATACAACATATTACTTCCAGCCACATAGATCTCGCGAGTTGACCACGAGGAGGAAATTCGAGAAATTAGAGCCAATAAAGAGGCTTACCGACAATCACTATTCCCACGCACTATTCGCGAGTGGAACAGGATTGGAGGGATCAAATACTGGTACCAAAAGTACCCTCCGCCACACACCTGTAGGTGGCTTGCATAGTATGATGTACATGTAGATATAAGTCTTAGAGAATGGGCTACACAGTTACAGCATCATTTAACCACATCATTTTTCAGTTGTTGTGGTCTTCAGTCTAGAGACTCGTTTGATGCAGCTCTCCATGCTACTCTATCCTGCAAGCTTCTTCATCTCCCAGTACCCACTGCAACCTACATCCTTCTGAACCTGTTTAGTGTATTCATCTGTTGGTCTCCCTCTAAGATTTTTACCCTCCACGCTGCCCTCCAGTACTAAATTTGTGATTCCTTGATGCCTCAGAACACATTCTACCAACCGTTCCCTTCTTCTCCCTAATTCTGTTCAATACCTCCTCATTAGTTATGTGACCTACCCATCTAATCTTCAGCATTCTTCTGTAGCACCACATTTAGAGAGCTCCTATTCTCTTCTTGTCTAAACTTTTTATCGTCCACGTTTCACTTCCATACACGGCTACACTCCATACAAATACTTTCAGAAACGACTTCCTGACACTTAAATCTGTAGTCGATGTTAACAAATTTCTCTTCTTCAGAAACGCTTTCCTTGCCATTGCCAGTCTACATTTTATATCCTCTCTACTTCGACCATCATCAGTTATTTTGCTCCGCAAATAGCAAAACTCCTTTACTACTTTAAGTGTCTCATTTCCTAATCTAATTCCCTCAGCATCACCCGATTTAATTCTACTACATTCTATTATCCTCGTTGTGCTTTTGTTGATGTTCATCTTATATCCTCTTTTCAAGGCATTGTCCATTCCGTTGAGCTGCTCTTCCAAATCCTTTGCTGTCTCTGACAGAATTGCAATGTCATCGGTGAACCTCAAAGTTTTTATTTCTTCTCCATGGATTTTAAATCCTACTCCGAATTTTTCTTTTGTTTCCTTTACTGCTTGCTCAATATACAGATTGAATAACATTGGGGAGAGGCTACAACCCTGTCTCACTCCCTTCCCAACCACTGCTTCCCTTTCATGTCCCTCGACTCTTATAACTGCCATCTGGTTTCTGTACAAATTGTAAATAGCTTTTCGCTCCCTGTATTTTACCCCTGCCACCTTCAGAATTTGAAAGAGAGTATTCCAGTCAACGTTGTCAAAAGCTTTCTCTACTTCTTTCTCTAAGTCTTTCAGTAAGATCAGAAAATACCGGAAGTTGCACAATTAAGAGACTTTGCCCCACTATTCTCATGCCGGCCGAGGTGGCCTAGCGGTTCTAGGCGCTACAGGCTGGAACAGCGCGACTGCTACGGTCGCAGGTTCGAATCCTGCCTCGGGCATGGATGTGTGTGTTGTCCTTAGGTTAGTTAGGTTTAAGTAGTTCTAAGTTCTAGGGGACTGATGAATTCAGAAGTTAAGTCCCATAGTGCTCAGAGCCATTTGAACCATTTTGGACTATTCTCATAATTGAGCCAGCAATATGCTTCGACAAAATAAGAAATGTGTCGATGTTGCCGGTACTGTTAACCCCTCTTCGACAAGCTTGTCCATTTGCTAGGAAGTGCAGGAATGGCAGTACAAAGGGCAAAGGACTTCCGTAATGTGTGTCAATCTGGCGTGAGCAGCGACCTCAGAAGCGAGGTTAAGCAAACGGATAAGCAGTGGTTTGGTCTGGCGCGCGCGCTGTGTGTACGGCACACACGCACACTGATCTGGAGACTCCAGCTGGTATTTGGTGGGTGGCGAAGCACCGAGTCACGTGCGGGGAGGCGTACTGGGGGCCAGAAGATGGGGTGCTCTCACGTGGCCGACCGTGACGTCACAGCTAACACTGCGAGCGGTCGCGCGCTCGTGTCGACTTGCAAATGCCGTACTCCGTCCATCGTAAGAATAAACCTGATGTAGACATTGCACCGTGCATTCTTCCGTATTTGCTTGAATCTCATTGGATTTGGTTTCGCGTGGAGCGGAAGCCAAGCTGAACTGAAATGAACGTATGGCATTGTTGCCCGGGAGTCCCCATTCGAGGATGTTCGGCCGCCATATTGCAAGTCCTTTTTAGTTGACACCACTTCGGCGACTTGCGGGTCAATCATGATGAAAATGACGATGAAGGACACACAACACCCAGTCCCCTGCCGGGAATTGTACCCGGACGCCCTGCTACGCTACGGAGGCGGGGGGAAGCCAAGCTGTGTCCAGTACAGTCAAATACGATCACAAGGATACGTTTTCTGCTGTGCCACACGCACACAGACTGGGAGATAATGCAGGGGAACCGCTTTACCGTTGGCCAGCAGTTGCAGTTCAGACGTAACAAGAGATGAGTAGAGAAACAATACAGCTCCGAATGTCATTTAATTTTTATAGAGAATGAAATAATGTTCGGGAAAACTCCAGCACTACCGCACGGTGACCAGATGGCAAGAATAAAATGCTCTCATTCTCACCTAACGTAGTATCCTAAGTACAAACAAGAGTGATGAAAATTCCTAACTTAAATGCAGGTTAATTTTTCTGACTGAGCTATGCGTGATGCGAAAGCATACGGCACGGATTTCGATGTATTGTTGAATAGTAAACCACTGAACGTATTAATTACAGTCAGTCGTCTGGTAATCTCTTAGCTCCTTTCTTGTCCGAATCAGAGATATACATTTCAGTTCTGGATCTCTTATCTGCTACGTTGATAACGAGTCGATCAACGATACAATCCATGAAGCCACCAAGGCGCCGCATTTTCTCGTCATCTTTTATGAGGTGTCGTTCTACAGTACTGGCCATTAAGACTGCTACACCCAGAAGAACAAATGCAGATGATAAACGGGTATTCATTGGACAAATATATTATACTACAACTGACATGTCATTACATTTTCACGCAATTTGGGTGCATAGATCCTGAGAAATCAGTACCCTGAACAACCACCTTTGGCCGTAATAACGGCCTTGATACGCCTGGCCATTGAGTCAAACAGAGCTTGGATGGCGTGTGCAGCTTCCACACGATACCACAGTTCATCAAGAGCAGTAACTGGCGTATTGTGACGAGCCAGTTGCTAGGCCACCATTGACCAGACGTTTTCAATTGGTGAGAGATCTGGAGAATGTGCTGGCCAGGGCAGCAGTCGAACATTTTCTGTATCCAGAAAGGCCTGTACGGGACCTGCAACATGCGGTCGTGCATTATCTTGCTGAAATGTAGGGTTTCGCAGGGATCGAATGAAGGGTAGAGCCACGAGTCGTAACACATCTGAAATTTGACGTCCACTGTTCAAAGTGCGACAATGCGAACAAGCGGTGACCGAGACGTGTAACCAATGGCACCCCATACCATCACGTCGGGTGATACGCCAATATGGCGATGACGAATACACGTTTCCAATGTGCGTTCACCGCGATGTCGCCAAACACGGATGCGACCATCACGATGCTGTAAACAGAACCTGGATTCATCCGAAAAAACGGTTTCTCATTCGTGCACCCAGGTTCGTCGTCGAGTACACATCTACATCTACATCTACATTTATACTCCGCAAGCCACCCAACGGTGTGTGACGGAGGGCACTTTACGTGCCACTATCATTACCTCCCTTTCCTGTTCCAGTCGCGTATGGTTCGCGGGAAGAACGACTGTCTGGAAGCCTCCGTGCGCGCTCTAATCACTCTAATTTTACATTCGTGATCTCCTCGGGAGGTATAAGTAGGGGGAAGCAATATATTCCATACCTCATCCAGAAACGCACCCTCTCGAAACTTGGCGAGCAAGCTACACTGCGATGCAGAGCGCCTCTCTTGCAGAGTCTGCCACTTGAGTTTATTAAACATCTCCGTAACGCTATCACGGTTACCAAATAACCCTGTGACGAAACGCGCCGCTCTTCTTTGGATCTTCTCTATCTCCTCCGTCAACCCGATCTGGTACGGATCCCACACTGATGAGCAATACTCAAGTATAGGTCGAACGAGTGTTTTGTAAGCCACCTCCTTTGTTGATGGACTGCATTTTCTAAGCACTCTCCCAATGAATCTCAACCTGGTACCCGCCTTACCAACAATTAATTTTATATGATTATTCCACTTCAAATCGTTCCGCACGCATACTCCCAGATATTTTACAGAAGTAACTGCTACCAGTGTTTGTTCCACTATCATATAATCATAAAATAAAGGATCCTTCTTTCTATGTATTCGCAATACATTACATTTGTCTATGTTAAGGGACAGTTGCCACTCCCTGCACCAAGTGCCTATCCGCTGCAGATCTTCCTGCATTTCGCTACAATTTTCTAATGCTGCAACTTCTCTGTATACTACAGCATTATCCGCGAAAAGCCGCATGGAACTTCCGACACTATCTACCAGGTCATTTATATATATTGTGAAAAGCAATGGTCCCATAACACTCCCCTGTGGCACGCCAGAGGTTACTTTAACGTCTGTAGACGTCTCTCCATTGATAACAACATGCTATGTTCTGTTTGCTAAAAACTCTTCATTCCAGCCATACAGCTGGTCTGATATTCCGTAGGCTCTTACTTTGTTTATCAGGTGACAGTGCGGAACTGTATCGAACGCCTTCCGGAAGAAAAATAGCATCTACCTGGGAGCCTGTATCTAATATTTTCTGGGTCTCGTGAACAAATAAAGCGAGTTGGGTCTCACACGATCGCTGTTTCCGGAATCCATGTTGATTCCTACATAGTAGATTCTGGGTTTCCAAAAACGACATGATACTCGAGCAAAAAACATGTTCTAAAATTCTACAACAGATCGACGTCAGAGATATAGGTCTATAGTTTTGCGCATCTGCTCGACGACTCTTCTTGAAGACTGGGATTACCTGTGCTCTTTTCCAATCATTTGGAACCCTCCGTTCCTCTAGAGACTTTCGGTACACGGCTGTTAGAAGGGGGGCAAGTTCTTTCGCGTACTCTGTGTAGAATCGAATTGGTATCCCGTCAGATCCAGTGGACTTTCCTCTATTGAGTGATTCCAGTTGCTTTTCTATTCCTTGGACACTTATTTCGATGTCAGCCATTTTTTCGTTTGTGCGAGGATTTAGAGAAGGAACTGCAGTGCGGTCTTCCTCTGTGAAACAGCTTTGGAAAAAGGTGTTTAGTATTTCAGCTTTACGCGTGTCATCCTCTGTTTCAATGCCATCATCATCCCGGAGTGTCTGGACATGCTGTTTCGAGCCACTTACTGATTTAACGTAAGACCAGAACTTACTAGGATTTTCTGTCAAGTCGGTACATAGAATTTTACTTTCGAATTCACTGAACGCTTCACGCATAGCCCTCCTTACGCTAACTTTGACATCGTTTAGCTTCTGTTTGTCCCAGAGGTTTTGGCTGCGTTTAAATTTGGAGTGAAGATCTCTTTGCTTTCGCAGTAGTTTCCTAACTTTGTTGTTGTACCACGGTGGGTTTTTCCCGTCCCTCACAGTTTTACTCGGCACGTACCTGTCTAAAACGCATTTTACGGTTGCCTTGAACTTTTTCCATAAACACTCAACATTGTCAGTATCGTAACAGAAATTTTCGTTTTGATCTGTTAGGTAGTCTGAAATCTGCCTTCTATTACTCTTGCTAAACAGATAAACCTTCCTCCCTTTTTATGTATTCCTATTAACTTCCATATTCAGTGATGCTGCAACGGCCTTATGATCAGGCGCTCCTGGTCTCCGCTCATGGTCTCCGAGCTGATAGTCCATGCTGCTGCAAACGTCGTAGAACTGTTCGTGCAGATGGTTGTTGTGTTGCAAACGTCCCCATCTGTTGACTCAGGGATCGAGACGTGGCTGCACGATCCGTTACAGCCATGCGGATAACATGCCTGTCATCTGGACTGCTATTGATAAGAGGCCGTTGGGATCCAGCACGGCGTTCCGTATTACCCTCCTGAACCCACCGATTCCATATTCTGCTAACAATCATTGGATCTCGACCAACGCGAGCAGCAATGTCGCGATACGATAAACCGCAATCGCGATAGGCTAGAATCCGACCTTTATCAAAGTCGGAAACGTGATGGTACGCATTTCTCCTCCTTACACGAGGCATCACAACAACGTTTGAACAGGCGGCGCCGGTCAACTGCTGTTTGTGTATAAGAAATCGGTTGGAAACTTTCCTCATGTCAGCACGTTGTAGGTGTCGCCACTGGCGCCAACCTTGTGTGAATGCTCTGAGAAACTAATCATTTGCAAATCACAGCATCTTCTTCCTGTCAGTTAAATATCGCGTCTGTAGCACCTCATCTTCGTGGTGTAGCAATTTTAATGGCCAGTAGGTATACCCCGCCAGCGTTCTGCCATGAAATGTGACGAAGCTTCGTGCGTTAGTTCAAGTACGTCGCAAATTTAAAAATGCCGGATTTGTATGGTGTGCTCGGAGCTGTGAAAATTACCTTTTTTCACATTTCTACGACACTTATCACTCCGTTTCGTATGAGACTGCATCTGTGGTATAAAACAATGCACATAGTCCAAATAAAGAGGTATTTCGTTTTTCATTTGTCCTAAAAATTAAATTATTATGCTTTTTTTAATTTAAGCAACTTTTATTAACAATCTTTCATAAAATATCGATTATTAAGAATTTATATTCGAAACGAAAATCGGCATTTCACGTGCAATCTGTAATTAGAAACAAGATGTGCATTATTCATAAAAAATGACGATGAACTTTATAATTACGAGATGTAATGACCAAGACGAAACTAGAACCAGCGACCCATTAACTATACTAAATTATCAATCTGCTACGCTACCGATTCTGTTATAAATTCAATATGTATTTGTAGCTCAGCTGTATAGAATACAGTACCTCGGAAAGTTTCAAAGCCGTTTTTCTCTGTAAATTTATAAAAGAAACATTACGAACAACCTATTTATCGACGCTTTTTAACCGTGTTCCACACGCTCATTTCACTACTGAGCAGGAAGTAGCCTGAACCATTTCCATACTGCGTATTAACAGCTCGACAATCAGAGCACTATACTACAGAAAATGTCACTGTACACGATTTTTGAAATAAAAACTACATGGCTAAACGGTGGTTAAGAAAAACGCTGATGACTTTTAATACATTAGAATATCTTAAAGTTTCATTTAACGTAATTTAATAAGAAGATATCTAATACATACGTAAGGCCCGCATCTCGTGGTCGTGCGGTAGCGTTCTCGCTTCCCACGCCCGGGTTCCCGGGTTCGATTCCCGGCGGGGTCAGGGATTTTCTCTGCCTCGTGATGGCTGGGTGTTGTGTGCTGTCCTTAGGTTAGTTAGCTTTAAGTAGTTGTAAGTCTAGGGGACTGACGACCATAGATGTTAAGTCCCATACTGCTCAGAGCCATTTGAACCAATACATACGTAGGACCTACTTCCAAGAGCGTAACAACATCAGCGTACGTGTGTTATGACTTCTGACCGATCATCGCGTTTGTGTTTGTGCACATCACGTTTATTCTTATGGTGAACGGAGCATAGTACACCCTCACGAATCGACCCGTGAACCTAGGACTCTCCGCTGGCTACGGCTGCTATCTGACGAAGTTTGACTCCACAATTTGAGACCGCCACAATTAGCGTCTCCACGTGTTGGACCTTCATTTCTTCTTACTTGTTGCAAATGGCTTACAGAGCAAATGAAGTACGAAATAAACGCTTCCAACTGTGATTTTCATTTCCCCTTTTTGAGGCATTTTTTTCAGCTCCTAGACCTTTCCATAATTCTGAGAAGCATTGCGGAAAATTTTGCGTTGTGCCCTCAAAGGGTTAGTCGTCCAATGCATGCATTCAAAATTTCATTGGAATCCTTCTGGGTGAATTGCCAGTCGTCTTATAAAATACCACAAATCTAGACAAATTTGTGACACTTTTAACATAATTTATGTAATGAAAACTTATGTAAGTATGTAACGTAATGTTTAATTTCCACACGAATGGAATTTTATAAGTATCACTCCTTAATTTTGATGTCAATATAGTTTTTACGTGCAAGTCGCATTTGGAATATTAATTGTCACAAAGTTACCCCTCGTTCCCCACTGTAGCAAAAATATTGCGAGAAGAAGTACAATACAAGGAAAATAGAGTTATGTAGATCTCTCACTAAGATGGGCTCACTTAGTGTTTCTTTGTGACACACAGTTATAATTTTTTGACAGAGTTGCTCAATTTTATTGTTTTACCGATACACAGAAAACATTTGTCAAAAGTTAACCAATTTGAAGAGACATTTTTTCTAATTTTCTTAAAATCTGCATAATTACAAGCCTATCCTCAATGAAAAAAGTAAGAATTAAGAAAACTAAACTGAATTAAGGAAGGTAATTAAACGAAACATGTACACACTTATTTACGCACCTCTCCACTGAAACCATCTGAAACAAAGGGGAAAAAACGTCACAACGCTTATATTTAATACAACGTCGTCTACGAAAGTGCCAAAGACTTACAAATTCAGCGGTATCTGAAAAAAAATGTTTTGTTTGGCAGGAGAGCCAACACCGTGTTACTAGAGGAGGCCGAAAGGCACGCGTTTTAGCTCACGCAGGCTGGCGTGAGGTCTGGAACGGGACAAGGAAATTAGAATTAAAAAAAAAAGGACGTAGCTGGTGGAATACTTAACTTTAATCCATTAATGGTGAACGTCGGTCTGGACGGTACATGATTCACAATATCAATAGTAACTGATAATGGCACCTTGCTAGGTCGTAGCAAATGACGTAGCTGAAGGCTATGCTAAACTATCGTCTCGGCAAATGAGAGCGTATTTTGTCAGTGAACCATCGCTAGCAAAGTCGGTTGTACAACTGGGCGAGTGCTAGGAAGTCTCTCTAGACCTGCCGCGTGGCGGCGC
The DNA here is from genome assembly GCF_023864345.2 of Schistocerca serialis cubense. Classification (NCBI taxonomy): domain Eukaryota; kingdom Metazoa; phylum Arthropoda; class Insecta; order Orthoptera; family Acrididae; genus Schistocerca; species Schistocerca serialis. The sequence goes on along the minus strand of NC_064647.1, from coordinate 177,693,016 downwards.
TCGGTCTGCAATCACTGATAGTGGAGACACGCGGGTCCGACGTATACTAACGGACCGCGGCCGATTTAGAGGCTACCACCTAGCAAGTGTGGTGTCTGGCGGTGACACCAAAAAAACACTTATGACAAATTTAATACAGTATTCTGAGCAAATGTATGTTGTATTTAGAAGAAAAACTATAATGCAAAAAAGCATTGTCTTTTTATGGTTCCATATCTCAATGGTAAAAACTGAAATTTTATAGGATGACGAGTTTGTTTGCGTGGCCATCTTCCGCAGCAAGCACAAAATGTTTGTTTTGTAAATAAAAAAGCCTTCTCTTGTTTCTCTGTATTTTATTTTCCAAGAAGCTTTTCGCCTTTTCTTCACTTTAAGACATCATCAGTGGGGCGGCGGTTCCTGTTTTTAGTTGGCATCGGTGTTTCCTCTCATCTGGTCACATGGAGGTCGCACTACCGCTCCATTTTGGAACCATAATCTAGTTTTTTGTGTTTCGAACATTTTTCTACCTACTTTTCACTTTGTTCGCACTTGTTGTTTTGAATCACTGTCACTCTTTTGTCCCAATATAGACATAACACTAACATCGACATAACTTCTTTGAGTTCACAGTATATCTCAAACAAGCAGGATTGTGGAGAATGGCTGTAAGGCTGTTACTATCCGGCGACGACGTATTAAAAAAAAATGTGTATCGCCTGTAGATGCTCCTTCTAGTGGCGCGAAGCGGGTTATGACTTTTTATAAAAGAGTATTGTACAGCCAGTGCGAAGTATTTCCACGAAAAAAATAAACTGCGATAGTTAGAATATGCGTGAATGGCTGATATGGGGAGATTTTAGAGTCACTGCGACTGGGTTCGCAAGGGGGTTACACTTTGTATTTCTGCTACCTGTGTGAGTGGCGCTATCAGACGAGAGAAAACATTACCCTCAGATGGAATGGCCTCCACGAATAGCTGCGCTGCCTAGGTAAAAAAATATTCCCATAGAACGTCTAGTCAATACGAATAAAATAATTCTCCCATCAGTGCACATAAAGTTGGCACTCACGGTAGCACTGGTTAAGGCCGTGCAAGGGAATTGAAGCAGCATTTCAGTATTTGTGTAAGACATTCCGACTATTCAGCAAAGAGAAACACACAAACGGATATTCATTGGTCCACTGATACGCCAGCAGCTGGGCGACAAAATGAGTCCACTCTAACCGCTGATCAGCTGCATGCATAACATTGTTTTCGTAACGTGATAACATCGTTCTTCGGAAACAAGAGGACGAACTCGTTCATGTTTATAAAGTCACTGGCTGCAACATGACCCTGAAGACGCACTTTCTTTACTCCCACCTTGGCACACGAGGTCTCCTCAAAAAAATTCCGGGACTTTTTCCATAAAATTTTTCTACGCTTACCTTTTACTTATTTGCATGGACTCCTTTGAAATACTCTCCTCCACAATTGATACACCGCTCTCGACGCCGCTTCCATCTTCGGAAGCAGTCTTGTTACGCCTCTTGCTCGATCGCGCGAAGCGCCGTCTGCGAATTTTCTTTTATATCGTCTATCGTTGTCCTTTAAAAGGGGTTTTCGGCTTTGGGAATACAGAAAACTCTGCAGCGGCCATGTCTGGAGAATACGGAGGATGAGGCAGCACATTGATTTTGTTTTTTGTGGAATAGTCACACACCAACAGAGTTGAATGTGCGGGCACGTTTCGTGATGTAAGACCCATGAACTGTCTCGCCACAGCTCAGGCCGTTTCCTTCTCACGTTTTCTCGCAGGTTTCGCAACACGCCCCGACTGTACCATTGATTAATAGTTTGGCTATGCGGCACGAATTCATGATGAACTATTCCTTCAAAGAAAGCCTTTGACATTTGACCTGATGTGGCAAACTATTTTTTTTTTCTGGCCTTGAAGACCCACTGTGAAGATTGGACCTTGGCCTCATCTTCATCATGACAGGAGACAAAGATCTGATCATCAAATATGGATATGATTTTCTTAAGGAACATCTCGTTCTCATTTGTACGTTCCAAAAGCTCTTCACAGATTGCGAGGCGAAGGTCTTGACTCATGAGCCGTGGGACGAACTTGGCGGCAACACGATGCATTTCGAGATGCTTTGTCAGGATTTCATGACGTTGTTGTTGTTGTGGTCTTCAGTCCAGAGACTGGTTTGATGCAGCTCTCCATGCTACTCTATTCTGTGCAAGCAAGCTTCTTCATCTCCCAGTACTTACTGCAACCTACATCCTTCTGAATCTGCTTAGTGTATTCATCTCTTGGTCTCCCTCTACGATTTTTACCCTCCACGCTGCCCTCCAATGCTAAATTTGTGATCCCCTGATGCCTCAGAAAATTTGTGGTCCCCTGGTGCCGCAGAACATGACGTGATCCAATTAAAATGTTATTCTTCTCCGGTCACTCGGACAGTCAGTCTTCAATTGGAAAGCACAACTTCGTTTGCTGTCCTGACATGATCATCGTCGGTAGATGTCAGAGAGCGTCTTGAACGAGAGTTATCTTTAACTTCAGTCCGGCCATTTTTGAACCGTGTGAACCATTCGTAACACCGAATACGGCTTAAGCACTCATCACCGTAGGATTCCTGCATCATTTAGGGTATCTCTGTGAAGGTTTTTTTTTTTTTGAGCTCCGCGCAAAATTTAATGAAAACGCGTTGCACCTCGAGAATTGCCAACTTGAAATTCGCAAACTGTGCGACTCAACGTTCTACTCGATACAGCACTGAACAATAACTAACAGACATACAACAATGAAACTTCCGACAGTTACACATTAAACAAAGGCGACAGGCGTGTGCAGGGATGCCAACCACATTTCGCTCAAACTGGCGAGACATCACGAATATTTCGGAATTTTTTGAACAGACCTGGTATTTCCAGGGAACAGTGGTGCATTGAGTGATGAGCATCAGGACCTCTCTCTCGCACAGAACTGCAGCACACGGGACGGTGAGTTGTTGGTATGTTGGATAATTTTTGCTGAATGCTACAGAGAGGTACTCCAAACACTACCCACAAGAGAAAGGCAAAGAAACTGTGCGAACTAGCTAGGTAAGTTAAATTAATGTATATATCTTGTTGATTATAGCAGCAAAATACGTGAAAGGTAAAGTTACATCTTACTTATAAACCTGTAAGGTTTTGTAGAGAGAACAGCAACTGTGTAAACTGTAAATATTTTTGGTTTAATATTGCAATCTTATCAAGGAAATACACGCATTTACGCCGTTTACAATGTGACAATGTTATGACAGTTGTCAAACAAACGCATCTCGTTCTCAGAAAGTGAAATAATCCTAAACATAACAATGGTAAATTTCGGTATTATTTAGGATGACAATCAAGTCTACGGAGGATGGTAAGTTTTGTTACAAGTTGAGAAAAAGATTACCCAAGGTCGCTCGAGTTGACAGTGGACGCAAGCTGGTGAACCAACAAGTTTACGCCTCTGCTTGCGGTATTTACCTCAGCTGCATTGAGCTGTCGTCTGCATGACTGCTCTTGGCTCTTGCCCTCTGGAATTCCTATAAAAACTAATTAAGCTTTTGCTGATTTTTCCAGATGAAAGTCTCCCTAATCTTGGAATATGGCGATATGCACGTGCATGGCTGGAACAGCGTGTATATTAAAATGCCCTCTCAGTCCTCGCAAGGACAATTAACTAACTGGCTTGTTTGTTTCTCCACAGTGGGAGCTCAACGACGCTACAGCTAATACCTAGCTGGATGTCAGCTCCAGTGAACGCAGTGTTCACGCAGATTTCTTCTCTGCATCGTGCAGAGCGTTATGCGCCCCATTCTGCACTTGACGCCAGTTCAGAGAAGAGTCCGCGAAAGTTTCGCTCTTGTCTTTGTCGTAGACGAACTGTCTCCCCATCTGGGCTCTTTCATTCTCCACATCATGGCTTTTTTCGACCAATAGGAGTGTTCCTCTTATTTTGTGCAAACTCTCTCTGCCAATCACAAAGGCCCTATCATTAAACTACGTCGAAATCTCGGCACTTTACTCCTTCCTAGCTCTTTTCCGCCAATCGGACGTTTCGTGCCCGCTCCAGGCGCCTAAATGTTACATGCGTACATCACATGTGTAACACTCACTGTTCACGTGATCATCTGCATCACTGGCTTTGTTCGTATCCATTTGGAATTCCGAAACACTGCTTTCTAAAGCTTCTTTTTTCTGTCCCACTTCTGGTGGTCCATTACTTGCTCTCCAGTATGCGGTACCTGTCCGGTCGCTGACTCCGGCCACATCCGGGTTCCCGGGTTCGATTCCCGGCGGGGCCAGGGATTTTCTCTGTCTCGTGATGACTGGGTGTTGTTTGCTGTCCTTAGGTTAGTTAGGTTTAAGTAGTTCTAAGTTCAAGGGGACTGATGACCATTGATGTTAAGTCCCATAGTGCTCAGAGCCACTCCGGCCACAGGATGCCCTCTACGAGTTTCTCGTGGTGCCTCTCGTGATGCGGCCTCTGCATCTGACCGCACTGGCTTCCACACAAAACCTTTCCTCTCGCTGCTTGTTTCACCTTCTACTCATTGACATACATCATATAGGAGTGGTGTGTTAATACCGTCGATTGAGTATCATCCCTTTTGCATTACATACGTATAGGCAAAACCGCTCATTACCGCTGCAGTAAGTTAGGTGTCATATTCACCTTCCCGTTACGATGTTTAAAACTCTTATGTAAGGTGTGAAATTGACATTCATTTATTGTGCCACCTTACAAACCTTAGCAAAGAGATAATTTTAGTCGTGATATTCGTGTTCAGTGCATTGAAATTTTTATAAACCGCCTACTTTGGTTTTTGCAAAACATGCACTGTGACCAGCGCTTTTTACTAAACCTCTCACAAATGTCCCTAATTTTATTAATCAGACTTGTATTCTGCAATTTCAGTTGTCACACTTGTTTCTGCAGCTTTGTGTGCTGTCGCAAAGCTACCTCTCGCACCTTCTGACTTCCATCTGTCCATCCGAATAAAGGATGCGCTCTGCAGAAAACAGAACGGGGATGATGGGGAGGTTATTGATGCACCAAGACGTTGTCTTTGACGTCGACCAGTGGAGTGGTATCCTGCCGGCATACAGGCCCTCTGAATAACGCGGCGTAAGACCGCTGCATTGAACGGAGATTGTATTGAAAAATAGGGATTTGTAGCCAAAAGAGTGGGAAATAATATGGTGTATAGGAATGATGAATAAAACCAACCTGCTTTCAGAAAAAAATGTCTTGCATTACTTATTGAACGCCCACTCCTCATGTAAACATTCGAGCGTCGGTTGCGAACAGGTAGACTGAAGTAGCGGACAGGCGGCCGTACTGCGTCAACGTTGGTGTTTCACAAATCGCGATGGAGCAACATCTCCAAATCAAGTTCAAAAAAATGGTTCAAATGGCTCTGAGCACTATGGGACTTAACATCTATGGTCATCAGTCCCCTAGAACTTAGAACTATTTAAACCTAACTAACCTAAGGACATCACACAACACCCAGTCATCACGAGGCAGAGAAAATCGCTGACCCCGCCGGGAATCGAACCCGGGAACCCGGGCGGGGGAAGCGAGAACGCTACCGCACGACCACGAGGTGCGGACTCCAAATCAAGTGTTCAAGATGTTTTCCAGAATGTTTTTATGAAAAGAAAGTGTTTGTAAAGTTTGTCTCGCTCACCTTGACTCCCGAACAGAAACAACGATGCTTCGGTACCTTCCACGACTTGACAGAAATGCAAAACACGGACAAAAAGATGGGTCAAATGGCTCTGAGCGCTATGGTTCTAAAGTCATCAGTCCCCTAGAACTTAGAACCACTTAAACCTAACTAACCTAAAGACATCACACACATCCATGCCCGAGGCAGGATTCGAACCTGCGACCGCAGCGGTCGCGCGGTTCCAGACTGTAGCGCCTAGAACCGCTCGGCCACCCCGGCCGGCCAAAACACGGACAATTATTTTCTGGAACAAATCATCTATGGTGACGAGAGTTGAAGTTACCGCTAACCGACTCAGTGCATAAATTCACACGAACGGTCAACACTTTGATGACGTTTCCGAAATTGAAGCCAATGTCGACAGAAGGGCTTTTCTGACGATTTCACATGGTTGTAATAATTGTATTCGTTGCACGCAAGTGGGAAAGACGATGTCGAACACCTGAAGCATTAAAACTATCATCTTTGCTCATTTTTTTATTACTCGAGAGCTGAAATTTTTTGGACTGACGGATCCGTCTGGAGCGCAGAAATTTATCTAAGATAAATCATGGACTCTGGGGAAACTGCATAGGAAGAGAATCGAATCGTGTGACACGTGGAGCTACAAAAGCTGGTAAAATATGAGGACATTCTTCGCTGAGTCAGCTTTAAAAATAGTGCGGAAGACGGTGATAAGAAGAAGTGACAAGATGATGTGATATATGCTAAGACAGCAGATGACGACTTGTGTGGTACTAACAAGGGAACCTCCCCATCGCACCCCCCTCAGATTTAGTTATAAATTGACACAGTGGATAGGCCTTGAAAAACTGAACACAGATCAATAGAGAAAACAGGAAGAAGTTGTGTGGAACTATGAAAAAATAAGCAGAATACACAAACTGAGTAGTCCAAATGTAAGATATGCAGCATCAAGCAGTTTGGAAGCTGAAGAGCGCCGTGGTCCCGTGGTTAGAGTGAGTAACTGCGAAACGAGAGGTCCTTGGTTCGAGTCCTCCCTCAAATAAAAATTTTACTTACTTTATTTTTGCAAAGTTACGATTTGACCGTTCATTCATTGACGTCTCTGTTCACTGTAATAAGTTTAGTGCCTGTGTCTTGCGACCGCACCGCAAAACCGTGCGATTAGTAGACGAAAGGACGTGCCTCTCCAATAGGAACCGAAAACATTTGATCGCAAATTCATAGGTCAACCGATTCCTCCACAGGAAAACACGTCTGAAATATTCTATACGACACTGGTGACGGCATGTGCGTCACATTACAGGAATATGTTGTCGACCCACCTAACTTGCACACTTGGCGAATGGGTAAAAAGATTCTTCTACCTTGCCCGATTTAGGTTTTCTTGTGGATGTGATAATCACTCCCAAAAAAGTGATGAAAACATTAGAATTTGTGACATAAACGGCAACAAATGAATGCAACAGTTCCACAGTCGCAGTTTTCCCTGTGCTCTGTCAAAACATACGTTTTTAACGTTTTCAAGTATTTCCGTGTGTAGACCGTCAAATCCTGCATGTGTCCAAGCAAAACTGAACATGTCCTGGAATTTTGGAGAGCGAAGTTGATCATGTCTGAGTGCATGAACTTTGATAATTGTCTGAAAATAAAAAATTAAAACTTTTCACCCGAGGGAGGATTGAACCAGTGACCTTCCGTTCCATAGCTGCTTACGGTAACCACGGGACCACGGTGCTGCTCAGTGTACACGTATCTTGATGTGTCTTATCTTGCACACGAACTACTCAGTTTGTATATTTTGCTTATTTTTTTCATAGTTCCATACAACTTCTTCCTGTTTTCTCGATTGATCTGTGTTCAGTTTTTCATGGCCTATCCCTGTGCCAACTTATAACTAAATCTGAGGGGGGTGCGATGGGGAGGTTCCCTTGTAAGAGGAAATCGAAGCGGGGAAAAAGAGATGGGGCAAGACAGAGTGCCATACCAGAACCCATCCAACTATTATCTTCACGAAATAATTATTTTTCGCTCAGCATGGTGTCTTCCAAGTTCAGAGGCGAGAGAGACAATTTAACTTATCGCTGCTTTATTTTCAATCCTCTAAATTTTTTAATTGATGTGCATTTGTTTTAGCCTCAGTCTTCATGTTATTCTGGCATAGGCATCCGGGCGAACGACTTGGTATTACTCTGTATGAGCCGTACAAGAGATTATACGCGTATTCTACTTTTCTGCTAGGGCAGGAACACACGTGTTTATATATTAACATACATGGAAAGTCATTAAACGATACAGGTATATCTGCTTATTTGTGTTAATTCATGTAGTTGACAGAACCGATTCTGCTATCACTTAATAGTAACAGCTAATCCATATCGTAAGGAAGGTCATTTTTTTTTTTTTTTTTTTTTTTTTTTTTTTTTTAAATGGACTTGTAGTCCGTTCTTTATAATAATATTTGTGGTTGTCCGCGTATGATATTGCTGCGAGAGAGGTGTCGCAAAAGATAAAACTCTACAGAAATGTTTTTCTCCTCGCAGTTCCATTCATTGTTGTTAAAGAAATTGCATTCTTCGGTCATTTTTTCGTTATTTGTGGACAAATTAAAAGAAAAATTTAATTAATTTTTTAACATTATTTGTGAATGTAATTTTAAGCAACAATATTTTCGCGTAATAAATCATACTGCTAAATACATTTACTTATTTTCGCTTACGTCACAAGACTTTGGAATACCCACAACAAAAATAACTGAGGATTTTGAAGGTAGGTGCTACTCTGTGGTGAACTGATTACTGTAGCAGAGTAAAACATGGCGGACGGCAAAAGATCAGACAGAAAAGTAAATAAATAAAACGGTAACAAGCAGGCGGGGGTAACTGGAGAATGGCAGCCCGTGTAGGGATTAGTATCGCAACGATGTTAATGCCCACTCAGGTGCTAAAGTCTTGCGTATCACGTTACGAAAGAGTCAGCTTGTTTGTCAAGGGCAGCTGTAATCACTTGAGATAGGTTTCAACAGACTTCAAAGCAGGTGAGCAATCGGGGCGAGCCATTACGACCGTGTATTTCTCAAACCCTTTATTCCGAACAACAACTTTGCTCTGGGTCTGGGTTTATCAGTCCGAGTCGGGTTTTTCCTCTTACTCTCCGCACCGACGTCATTAACTGAATTTCAGTTCGCCGGCAGAAACCAGTAACGTTTATTTAAGCAGTAAGGCTGAAAATCGTTTTCTATTGACGACCAAAATCATAGACATCGAAATAAGTGATCGCGGGATAGAAAAGCAACTGAAGTCGCAGAACTGAAGAAAAGCCACTTGTAATGCGGGAACACCGGTACGACTCTACATGGAACATGTGAAGGAACGTGTCCTTTTCAAGCATGTCTACCGTAGGTCGTTGGAGGAGTGAAGCTTTCCTGGAGATGTGAGACACTGCAGGTCACTCCCGTTTCCAAGAAGTGGCGTCTAACAGGCGCACAATACTACACGCCTATATACATGACATCGACCTCCTGTAGGATTTTCGATCGTATTTTGTGTTCGCCGATTGTGAAATTTCTGTAGAGCGAAAATTTCCTTTGTGGGTATCGACATGGGTTCCTAAGATAACGATGGTGTGAAACCCGGCTCACTCTGTTCGTCCACAACAGCCAGAAGGGTCAGATACAAGCACACAGGTTAATGCTCCGTTCCTCGACTTGCGGAAGGCGTTCCAGTACAGTTCCGCGCTGCCGCCTAATGAACAAAATAAGATTGTACTAGCCGTGTGATTGGTCTGGAGGGTTTCTAGAAAACAGAACACAACATGTCAGTCGCAAGGGAGAGAAATCTTGAGGTGTAAAAGTAATTTCGAGCTCCTTATGGATGCAGCCCTCCTGACGTTCAAACAATAAGGCTATGGTATGCAAAGTTTAAGGGAACAGGCAGCGTTGAAGATCGTCCTCGAAGTGGCAGACCTCGTGTGAGTGATGCAACTGTTGATCGTGTTCGGCAATCGTTTCAACTGAGTCCGTCTAAATCAACACGTCAAGCGTCACGTGAACTGACACCGCAAGCAAGTGTGAAGATTCTTCATGAAAGGCTTAGGTTGCATCCTTACAAACTGCAAATCATGCAGGCCTTGCAACCGAATGATTTTCTGACACGTGCTGAATTTGCAACTGTCATTCTTAACAGGATTGATGGCGCTAACGATAACTTAAATCGCATATGCTTTACCGATGAATCTACTTTTCATGTCAGTGGAATGGTAAATAGGCATTATGTCCATGTATGGGGTTCAGAGTCTCCACATGCTACTGTACAGTTACACCGAGACAGCGAAAAGTGAATGTTTGGTGCGGCCTCCTGCATACCAAGGTTTTTGGACCGTTTTTCTTCGCGGAAAAATCCATTACCGCAAACATTTACTTAGACGGTTTGCAACAGTTCATTGCCCCACAGTTATAAAAATAACAACCATGCCTAATTTTCCAGCAAGATGGCGCCCCCCTTCCTCCCCGCTGGGCTTTGATAGTGCGTGATTGATTTCCTGGATGAAACATTTCCAGGTCGGTGGATTGGAAGGAACGCTCCAACACCCTGGCCACCCCGCTCTCCAGTCCAGACATTACGCCCCTTGAATTTTTTTTTCTGGGGCTATATCAAGGACAGAGTCTTCGTCACACCTGTTGCTGACGTCGACGAACTGGAGGCAAGGATACAAGCTGCTGTGGGTATTGTGACAGAACACATGCTACGAAACATCTGGCGGGAAGAGGAATACCGCCTCGACATTCTCCGAGCTACCAAGGGAGCACACGTTGAGGTTTACTAACGTAAGTGGTCTTAAAAAAACTAGTAACACTAACCTATGTAGCGGCATCAAACGTAAATTATTATGTCGAACGGTTATTCTGTGTTTAATTTACGTAATCAGAGCAAGACTTTGTGCTCACCCCGTATATATCTGTGTGTGTGTGTGTATCTGAAACCTAAGATTTACCATCGCGGCATGGTGAAAGTCCGAAATATCTCATTATATTCATAGATTTCGAACTTTTACAGAGAGACATTGGTAAATCTTAGGATTTACTAATGCAAGGCTGGATCGAAGACTCCATCCGCCGTCGTGCAGGATCAGAAAAATTTCATTGTTGCCAATTTTGTGTTCAGATAAGTTTCTTTGTTGGCAATTCTGAGTTCTCAGTCCGCTCACCGGTGCGTAGTTTCAGTGTGTCGAGCATTGTGCGTGCGGTCATCTGTACGACTCGTTTTAGTGTTGTTTCTGCTTTGTATCAGAATGAGTGATGTTGTGCATTACAGATTTTATGAACTTTTACGTTAATCAGTGAATAGAAGAAGGACAACAAGTTTATGTAACTTCTGAGCAATATAATATTCTGTTAAGTGAAGTGAAAAATGTAAAAATCGTTTCCAATAATAAATCTGTTCACTACACACGTTTGAAGGGATATGATGTTGTCGGCATCGGAGGTTAAGAGAAACTCACAGCACCAGTGTCTGCTAGAAAAGAAGAAATTCTTATTACGTCCGTTCTGATGAACTGTTTAACGTATTACCTGAGACCCACATTGCTATAGGCCGTGGGGCCCGAACAGATGATTGTGGAACTGAATCGTAAGTACAAGAATGTGACTGTTGAATCAATCCTTAGTTTTTCTTAAAAGACATCATAGTCACCGTTGACTGTATAAAATGTTTATTGTTACTATTGCAATTTCAGCCTTATGGCCATATTCAAGTAACACTGCGAAGTTGCCTAAACACAAAAATACAAAAGTGAAGCACAGGGTATATATACATAATTAAGCAAACATTTCATTAAGAAAGTAGCTCAATTATAAAAATTGGAGATAAATGTACATTACTTACATTCTGTCAGAATATAAAACTATCTGACATGAGTCGTCAAAATGCAGCCTTTTGACTGTGAGAGTCCCACAAGATCCGATGAGTACGACACTTATTACATCGTAATATGTTGTTAAATATGTACTGAACTGTCGATGTTACCATCGTTCTAATAATCTATCACACATATAAGTTCAGGTGCACTGACAACATGTGAAGCTAAGTCAGTTGGTGCGAAAATACATTAACTAAAGATGCTGTCTGTGCACGTAGCGAAGATAGTGCACACCAAGGATATAACTTATAGGCTTTATATCGTGTAGTCTTTTCATCTGTTGACATCATACAGCTTACTAAATAGTGCTATGATTGTAATGGGCAGTAGGATAGGATAGGAATATTTATTTATAAAAACCCGTCCATGCATTGTAACTCACCTGATGAGTAATGACACGTGTGAAGCACATACCACCAGTGAAAGTGCAGCCCATGTTTAGAATGGGGAAGGTGCACCATCTGAGCTGGCCGAGGCAGATTGTGATGACCTGGAGGTTCGGCAAGTGCATTTCGTAAACTGCACCACTTGGATCTTCGAGGAGTGCTGGGGTCAGTGTCTTCAGAACGTGGACCACGTCCAGACATCGTGGGGATGGACGGCCACCCCCCCCCCATTACAGATGTCGGATGTCGCAGGCTCGGCAGACTGGTGAAACAGGACAGATCGCGAGTTGTGGCGGGAGTAACATCAGACTTCAATGTTTCAAATCAGCGCACACATTGCTGCAACGTGTAAATTCATTTTGGAGATATTGTGTCGCCTATGTTCAGCGAACGTTGCTGCATTATGAGCTTCCGCAGCAGGCGCCTGTTACATACTCCCACGCGGACTGCTATTCGTCGGCGACGGAAACTGGAATTAGTACCCCAATACAGCAGTTGGTCGCACACTGAATGCCCATAGGTGGCCTTTGCAGATGATTCGAGTTTTATTCCGTAGAAATATTGGAACACGTGAAGCAATTCTGACCGTACGACTTATTTTAGAAGATAAATTAAGGAAAGGCAAACATACGTTTCTTGCATTTGTAGACTTAGAGAAAGCTTTTGACAATGTTGACTCGAATACTCGCTTTCAAATTCTGAAGGTGGGAAGGGTAAAATACAGGGAGAGAAAGGCTATTTACAATTTGTACAGAAACCAGATGGCAGTTATAAAGAGTCGAGGGACATGAAAGGGAAGCAGTGGTTGGGAAGGGAGTGAGAAAGGGTTGTAGCCTCTCTCCCATGTTATTCAATCTGTATATTGAGCAAGCAGTAAACGAAACAAAAGAAAAATTCGGAGTAGGTATTAAAATTCATGAAGAAGAAATAGAAACTTTGAGGTTCGCCGATGACATTGTAATTCTGTCAGAGACAGCAAAGGACCTGGAAGAGCAGCTCAATGGAATGGACGGTGTCTTGAAAGGAGGTTATAAGATGAACATCAACAAAAGCAAAACGAGGATAATGGAATGTAGTCGAATTAAATCGGGTGATGCCGAGGGAATTACATTAGGAAATGAGACGCTTATGGCAGTAAATGAGTTTTGCTATTTGGGTAGCAAAATAACATGATGGTCGAAGTAGAGAGGATATAAAATGTAGACTGGCAATTGCAAGGAAAGTGTTTCTGAAGAAGAGAAATTTGTTAACGTCGAGTATAGATTTAAGTGTCAGGCAGTCGTTTCTGAAAGTATTTGTATGGAGTGTAGCTATGTATGGAAGTGAAACATGGACGATAAATATTTTGGACGAAAAGAGAATAGAAGCTTTAGAAATGTGGTGCTACAGAAGAATGCTGAAAAAAAGTGGTTAAAATGGCTCTGAGCACTATGGGACAACATCTGAGTCCCCTAGAATATGGAACTACTTAAACCTAACTAACCTAAGGACACCACACACATCCATGCCCAAGGCAGGATTCGAACCTGCGACCGTAACGGTCGCGCGGTTCCAGAGTGTAGTGCCTAGAACTGCTCGGCCACTCAGGCCGGCAAGAATGCTGAAGATTAGATGGGTAGATCACATAACTAATGAGGAGGTATTGAATAGAATTGGGGAAAAGAGGATTTTTTGGGACAACGATTAGAAGAAGGTATCGGTTGGTAGGACATGTTCTGAGGCATCAAGGGATCAACAATTTAGTATTGGAGGGCAACGTGGAGGGTAAAAATCGTAGAGGGAGACCAAGAGATGAATACACTAAGCAAATTCAGAAGGATGTAGGCTGCAGTAAGACCACAACAACAACAGGAGAGATGGCACTTGGCGTGTTTGGCTGCTCGGCACCAAACTCTCCTGAAAGCAAAGGGGCCCAGGCTGGAGGAGGGAGCGTCATGGTCTGGAGAATGTGTGCCAGATTCTCTGGGTCAATCTTTGATTCTGGAAGGCACAGTGGATCAACACAAGTATGTGTCAATCCTTGGCGACCATGTCGACCCCTACATGCACTTTCTCTTCCTCTGGATCAGCAAGACATTGCAACGTGTCACACAGCTCGCAGTACTCGTGCGTGGTTGAGTACTCCCCTGGTCACCAAACTCTCCTGACCTAGAATCACCTCGGTCGGGTTGTTCGTGCCATGGATCCTCAGTGGAGAAACCTAGCGCAGCTGGCCGCGGCGCTGGAGTCGGCGTGACTCCACATCCCTGTCCGTACCTTCCAGAACCTCAGTGACTCTCTCTTCCTGCACGTCTCGCAGATGTCTGCGGTGTAAAAGTTGATCGTCCAAGCTTTCGACAGGCGGTCACGATAGTGTGCCTGGAGTTATGTGTAGATGAAGGTGTTATTTCCATCGAAACCGGTCGTAAGGGCGGCCGGTGTGGTCTTGCGGTTCTAGGAGCTTCAGTCTGGAACAGCGTGACCGCTACGGTCGCAGGTTCGAATCCTGCCTCGGGCATGGAAGTGTGTGATGTCCTCAGGTTAGTTCGGTTTAAGTAGTACTAAATCCTAGGGGACTGATGACTACAGATGTTAAGTCCCATAGTGCTCAAAGCCATTTGAACCGATCGTAACATGACAAATAACAAATATGTCTCCATGAGACGGTGGTGTTTTCTTGTTATAAACAAGAATCAGATGTTGAGCTCAACATATTGTAGCACTTCATACCATTATGTTGTTCAGAACGTTTTCATCCATTATATTGTAAACGATTTTGTAGTGTTTAATCCGATAATATATTTTCATTTTTATGTTTCCGTACTGTAATATTATTGGATTTGAGATACTTTATACATGAGATATTTGTCATAAAACAGAAGGACAGCCAACGAGCTGTAGTTCGTAAAGATGCTAAGCATCACAGAGCGAGAGTAAAGAGACGAATTTTTTTTTTTTTTTTAATGTGCGCCTGTACCAAGACGCACGTCCAGCGTTTAAATAGTCTAAATAAACACTATGACCCGCTGGGCGCAGATATTTAAAATCATTGCCGCAACGCTTCACAGCAAGAAGCTGCGAAACAGAAGAAAGAACAATCTATCTTTTGTTAAGAAATATTCTAGAGACTTCATTATCCCTTGTACTTTTGGTCGCCGACATGTAAAGACGTACTACATAGTATTGCTACAAGTTGTATTTTTATTCTGTGTAAAAACTATGTGAAACGACGAGCAAACATTTCGGTAGCTCGGATGTGGATACAATGTAGTTACGCACACGCAAGGACAATTAATTTTAACAAGGAACGGACTGACAAAGCAGCGATTATTGGACTCCGCCACATACAAAACAAATATCAGATGTAAGGCATGCATTTATTGTGTATTTGTCAATGTATAGAAGTTTAAAGCGAATTTTCTCAAAATATATCAATATTTTACGATGCAGTAATTTTCTTCTTATTCTTTTCTTTCACCACTACGTATTTTCGTCGAAGATTCTGATTGCGTGAAGGCAATCCGGGACAAAAGGTCAATTAAGAAAACCCCTTCGCGTAATCAATCCCTACGTCTCCTGAACACAACCGAGAACTGACACATCGACGATTAATTAATAATCTCTCTCTCTCTTTTTTAAGTCGCACTAAAAACAGCCACACAGGATAGCCGTAAGTACGCAATCTAGCGTTAGGTTGCATTTTGTCAGTAAATATTACCAACCAAGAGTTACAGCATGACTATTATTATTTACTACTATTTCTTATACAGAATAGCAAGTTCCTAACGCCAGACTACCACACTCTATAGAAACAGAACATTCATTACGAAATTTCTTTATTTAAATGAGTGTGCCTGTTCATAAATTGCTGAATGACTGAGGCCCACAATATCCTGGCCCAACGCAATCTGACTGCTCAAAAAAAGATAACCTAACTTCAAATACTTAGTTCAAAAGTATGGCCTTGACTAAAAAGAAATCCTAACAATAACCTATACATCAAAAATCTTCATTACGCGAACTACAGCAAGCAAACGTCAATACTGCCAGATAAATAAAAGATTCTAACTACTAAAGCCACTAACTACTAATAGGCACTTCCAGATCGTTAGCCTACGCTAACACTTCGGACCTCTACCCTCCATCAAAGCTAACTTCTCACATCTAACATCCATCTCTGTTGGCTGTTCACCTACAACTACCTAACAGTTCTTCCATCACTGCTGCCGACTAACTTCCAACTGCCAAACACTACTGGCGATTAACTTCCAACAACGAGTCCGACCACCCACAGAGTCTCTTACAAAGAAAGCTCAGTCAGAGATCCAATGCAAAGCGCTACACAGGGTTGCCAACACAGAAGCAGTCCACTTACAAGAAGAGCAGTTCGTTGTACGTCTGCCTTACCAACTGTTAAAAACCCTTTTTCTCAGGAACGGGTAGACATATAAAAATGAAAATCATGCCACTTACTCAGGTCTACGGCTCCATGACGGTGCGAACTACTGAAGCATTTTAGTCAAAGAAATCAGAAGATACGTCCATTTATGTGACATATTTTGGCACTTCCGAACTACTCATTAAAACCAATATGGTACATTCCCTTGGCTTGGAATCATAAAATTCGGCAAGAAGCAACGTTTCACAGTAAAACTAAAGGAAGGAATCTCAAAATCGTTAACTTGTAACTAAACCATTTTTAGAATGAGATTTTCACTCTGCAGCGGAGTGTGCGCTGATATGAAACTTCCTGGCAGATTAAAACTGTGTGCCCGACCGAGACTCGAACTCGGGACCTTTGCCTTTCGCGGGCAAGTGCTCTACCAACTGAGCTACCGAAGCACGACTCACGCCCGGTACTCACAGCTTTACTTCTGCCAGTACCTCGTCTCCTACCTTCCAAACTTTAAACCATTTTTGTCATTTTTTATCCGACTGTGTTTCGGTCTCTCCGTTTGTTAATATCTCTTTTACTTAGGAACGGGTACACCTATCAACTTAAAATTTGTGTCAGATAAATCTATGGTCCTTTGGTGGTGTAAAAACGTTAAACTTCCATGTCAATACAATGAAAAGATACGGCAATTTATCACATTTTCATACTCGCGAGCCGGCCGGTGTGACCGAGCGGTTCTACGCTCGCAGGTTCCTGCCTTGGGCATGGATGTGTCTGATGTTCTTAGTTAAGTTTAAGTAGTTCTAAGTTCAAGGGGACTGATGACCTCAGGTGTTAAGTCCCATAGTGCTCAGAGCTATACTCGCGAACTCACGCACTAAAATTTATACAGTACTTCTTGTTGACCCAGAATCATTAAACTGAGCAAGCGTAAATTGGATATCACAGTATAAGTAAAGGGAGAAGTCCGAAATTTGTCAGTGTGTAATTATATTACACAAAAAATTTCCTTTGTCATTTTTTATACCCCATGAAACTTAAAACAGTACCGAAAGTCTTGTAATCCCTATCTTGCCAGTAGTAACGTCGACAAAAGACAATCCTCGTCGAGATTCTTGATTCCCGGGATAGACGAACTGTCCAAATACGTAAGTTTGTGCGGAACATTCAAAGCGAGAGTTCCTCTCGCACCTGGCCAGTTTTTCTTGGATCGTACGAGTTTTGGAAGTGGCCACCAGCCCGAATCTGGTACAGGCAGAGATGCCATAATATCATGGTGTGGTATGGAGAGGCTCTGGATATACTAGAGCACTGCCCGCGCGCTAAGGACCACAGCCTCGTCTGCTGGTGACGTTTCGGCGCGTGCAGGGAGTGTGTCCAGCCTTCTGACAGGGCGACAACAGAGAGATAGCTGACAGGGTCAGCTGTCGCCGTTAGTAGCTGCTAATCGCCGCACCGCGACAGCCGCCCTCCTTGTCTAAATGGCTTTGTTTGCTGCCTTTATTTAGGAGAGCAATCTCAGGAGATGTATCGGCGGGCGTTGCGACAGCGCAGGACCACGAGAGGTTGCGTAGCCGACACCTCAGGCCGGCTGATTTATCTGTCCTACCACTCGCTTAGGCGGACACTGGTATTACGCGAGAACACCACTTCGGCTCTGAATCATCTTCAATGAACAGCAAGTAATAGTTATTTACAAAGGTTTTCGACAATTCTAATTCTGAAGGTAGCAACAAATGAAATGTTATATACACGGTCCATTCATATAATGTGACCACAGACTATGGGTTGGGGTTGTATGGGGGAAGAGACCAAACAGTGAGGTCATCGGTCTCATCGGATTAGGGAAGGATGGGGAAGGAAGTCGGCCGTGCCCGTTCAAAGGAAAAGTCCCGGCATTTGCCTGGAGCGATTTAGAAAAATCACGGAAAACCTAAATCAGGATGACCGGACGCGGTATTGAACCGTCGTCCTCCCGAATGCGAGTCCACCGACTATGCTCGACGTTAACGTGCAATAACCAAAAACTGGTTCAAAAGGCTGATGAAAAAATGACTCAAATGGCTCTAAGCTCTATGGGTCTTAATATCTGAGGTCATCAGTCCCCTAGACTTAGAACAACTTAAATCTAAGGACACCACACACATCCATGCCCGAGGCAGGATTCGAACCTGCGACCGTTTCAGGAGCACGGTTTCAGACTGAAACCCCTAGAACCGCTCGGCCACAGCGGCAGGCTATAGTCTGGGGAACGTTTTCGTGGCATGTCCCTAGTGATCTTGTCATGAGACAATGGATCAACACTAGTAAGCATATGTCTTTTGGCACCGTGTCCAGGCCTACGTACAATTTGTTCCTCCCCGACACGATAGTATAAACCAGGAGAAAAATGCGACGTGTCACACAGCTCCATTGTGTGTCCGTGGCCCAAAGAGCATCTGGCCATCAAAGTCCCTGGATTTAAACTCAGTCGAGAGTCTCTGGGACCACCTTGATAGCATGAGTGCTGCTCTTCAGCCAAGAGACATTACAAGTAGACAGGAAGACATTTAAAACAATATAAAAAAGAAAACATGGCGGTACATAGAAAAAAAGGCGGAACATAAGAGAAGAAAGCATACAAGAAGGAGTGACTGTAAAACAGAGGTAAAAATGAGAAAATGTATTGTACACAAAAAGCACACACTGTGAGGACTAAAAGGCACCAGGCAAAGTATGGCCGGAGCATAAAAAGTCGCAGAACGTTTAAAACAGCCACGTGACGGTCGGTGTAGCACAGAATAAACCTGGACTATAATATAGAGGTCGAGCACACAATTAAACCATATTACTTGATGACACTGTATAACGGCACCGAAAACGACACTAACACAGCACACTATAAAATGAATAAAAACCTTGGAGGATCTTCCAGGGGTGGGGGACAAGGGAGAAGGGAAAAGGAAACGAGAAGGAGGGGAGAGAAACGGGGATGAGGTGGGGGGACGCGCCAAAGGGGGCCTGGGGAGGGAAGGGACGGGAGCAGAAAACAGCTGAGGAGGAGGTGCAGGGACTCAGGAGGGGGGGGGGAGGAGGAAAATCTGCTCTCAGAGGGGTCCCTGGGGAGGGGTGGAGGACAAGGCCAGGCTACAGTTGGTAGGAAGTTCAGCATCTGGGGTTCGGAGTACGAGAGAGGAATGTGTACATCCATATCGATAGAAGCATGGCAATGGGCATGGGACTAGAGAGGAAGGAGGATAACGGGATAGTAGGATCAAAGCAGACAGTGTAAAGGATGCACAGCAAAAGGAGGAGGTGGGGAAAGGGGATGAGTGCTCCTACAGTCGTGGGGGGAAGGAAGGCAGATATAGAAGACAAGGCAGAGCACATGGCGCTCTGGGGTTTGGAGGACCTTATAAAAGTGGGAGGGGGGCGGAGATCCAAGTGATGCTGGCATAATAGAGGATAGGGCAGATGAGGGACTTGTAGGTTTGGAGGATAGTGGAATGATGCAATCCCCATGTCTGGCCAGACAGGAGTTTCAGGAGGTAGACACCAGTAGGGTGGATGACGTTGTATAAATTGGCAAGCACAGGCAAGAATGAGAAGGGGCATTCTTGAGATGGCGGTAGGTGGCGTAGTCATGGCCAGGGTCCGTATTGCGTTTTGACCGGAGGATAAGTTTAATATCTTGCGCTGAAATAGGAGTGTTGATGTCGAAGGGGGGCAATTGCCCAAAGTACTGGAGATGGAAGTGAGTGGGGCGACTGAGGTATCGGTGGATTCCATGACAGCTGGGGAAAGAGAATAATCAAAGTGGGGATCATCAGGAACGGAGAAGATCTTGGAAAGGTAGGAAGCGAAGTGGTTGGCCCTACTGAAGTTGTCAGGAAGGGGTGTTCGTTATGGAGAAGAGGGTAATGGGGTGTGGAACGGGAACCAGCAAAGTGATGGAAGACTGACCAGTACTTAGAGGAGTTTATAGGGAGGGTGGCGTTGAGTCGTGTTAATGTCTGGCGCCAGCGTTTCTTTGCTGTAATGAGGTTGCGAACGTGTCGCTGTATTTGCCGGTGGCGTCGGAGTGTATCCCTGTCACGAGTGCGCAGGAAGGAGCAATAGAGGCGGCGGGATTCCCGGAAGAGAAGGATAGCCCTCGGAGGGAGAGTGGAATAGTGGGGGTGGATGGTTTTCGTGGGGACATGCGCCTCCATCAGTAATGGCCTTCTGAAGGAAGTGTCATTATTTTTCTTCTTTATTGGATTTCGATCCCCCCGCCAGAGGGGAGGGGGGCGGGGGCTGGCAGCAGCATAATACGCCACTATTCAGCCTACAGAAAAGTTAAGAGAATTAGGAGATTTCATAACAATAAAAGCAGACGATGAAACGGTGACTGTTAAAAACTGAAACATGGCGAAAAGTTGCGTAGAAAATATGAAAACAAAGGGTCAGTGATGCTGATTAAAACACATAGTACATACGCAGGCTCAATTAAAAAACATGACGACAGTCTGGTGTTTGTTCAAAAGATTTAAAAAGGGGGAAGCGACATTAACAGTTAAGGATCCTTTCTGTGTTTTCACGTGTGTACAATACACAGCACGCAATTTGATTTATTGCCTTTTACCTTGTTATTTTGGCCCAGGTCTTTATATATATTATCCACAATTTTATACGATTAATTTCTTATCCCCCCCCATGAACCATGGACCTTGCCGTTGGTGGGGAAGCTTGCGTGCCTCAGCGATACAGATAGCCGTACCGTATGTGTAACCACAACGGAGGGGTATCTGTTGAGAGGCCAGACAAACGTGTGGTTCCTGAAGAGGGGCAGCAGCCTTTTCAGTAGTTGCAAGGGCAACAGTCTGGATGATTGACTGATTTGGCCTTGTAACAATAACCAAAACGGCCTTGCTGTGCTGGTACTGCGAACGGCTGAAAGCAAGGGAAAACTACAGCCGTAATTTTTCCCGAGGGCATGCAGCTTTACTGTATAATTACATGATGATGGCGTCCTCTTGGGTAAAATATTCCGGAGGTAAAATAGTCCCCCACTCGGATCTCCGGGCGGGGACTACTCAAGAGGATGTCGTTATCAGGAGAAAGAAAACCGGCGTTCTACGGATCGGAGCGTGGAATGTCAGATCCCTTAATCGGGCAGGTAGGTTAGAAAATTTAAAAAGGGAAATGGATAGGTTGAAGTTAGATATAGTGGGAATTAGTGAAGTTCGGTGGCAGGAGGAACAAGACTTCTGGTCAGGTGACTACAGGGTTATAAACACAAAATCAAATAGGGGTAATGCAGGAGTAGGTTTAATAATGAATAGGAAAATAGGAATGCGGGTAAGCTACTACAAACTGCATAGTGAACGCATTATTGTGGCCAAGATAGATACGAAGCCCACACCTACTACAGTAGTACAAGTTTATATGCCAACTAGCTCTGCAGATGACGAAGAAATTGAAGAAATGTATGATGAAATAAAAGAAATTATTCAGATTGTGAAGGGAGACGAAAATTTAATAGTCATGGGTGACTGGAATTCGAGTGTAGGAAAAGGGAGAGAAGGAAACGTAGTAGGTGAATATGGATTGGGGGACAGAAATGAAAGAGGAAACCGCCTGGTCGAATTTTGCACAGAGCACAACATAATCATAACTAACACTTGGTTTAAGAATCATGAAAGAAGGTTGTATACATGGAAGAACCCTGGAGATACTAAAAGGTATCAGATAGATTATATAATGGTAAGACAGAGATTTAGGAACCAGGTTTTAAATTGTAAGACATTTCCAGGGGCAGATGTGGACACTGACCACAATCTATTGGTTATGACCTGTAGATTAAAACTGAAGAAGCTGCAAAAAGGTGGGAATTTAAGGAGATGGGACCTGGATAAACTAAAAGAACCGGAGGTTGTACAGAGATTCAGGGAGAGCATAAGGGAACAATTGACAGGAATGGGGGAAATAAATACAGTAGAAGAAGAATGGGTAGCTTTGAGGGATGAAGTAGTGAAGGCAGCAGAGGATCAAGTAGGTAAAAAGACGAGGGCTAGTAGAAATCCTTGGGTAACAGAAGAAATATTGAATTTAATTGATGAAAGGAGGAAATATAAAAATGCAGTAAGGGAAACAGGCAAAAAGGAATACAAACGTCTCAAAAATGAGGTCGACAGGAAGTGCAAAATGGCTAAGCAGGGATGGCTAGAGGACAAATGTAAGGATGTAGAGGCCTATCTCACTTGGGGTAAGATAGATACCGCCTACAGGAAAATTAAAGAGACCTTTGGAGATAAGAGAACCACTTGTATGAATATCAAGAGCTCAGATGGAAACCCAGTTCTAAGCAAAGAAGGGAAAGCAGAAAGGTGGAAGGAGTATATAGAGGGTCTACACAAGGGCGATGTACTTGAGGACAATATTATGGAAATGGAAGAGGATGTAGATGAAGATGAAATGGGAGATATGATACTGCGTGAAGAGTTTGACAGAGCACTGAAAGACCTAAGTCGAAACAAGGCCCCCGGAGTAGACAATATTCCATTGGAACTACTAACGGCCGTGGGAGAGCCAGTCCAGACAAAACTCTACCATCTGGTGAGCAAGATGTATGAAACAGGCGAAATACCATCAGACTTCAAGAAGAATATAATAATTCCAATCCCAAAGAAAGCAGGTGTTGACAGATGTGAAAATTACCGAACTATCAGCTTAATAAGTCACAGCTGCAAAATACTAACACGAATTCTTTACAGACGAATGGAAAAACTAGCAGAAGCCAACCTCGGGGAAGATCAGTTTGGATTCCGTAGAAACACTGGAACACGTGAGGCAATACTGACCTTACGACTTATCTTAGAAGAAAGATTAAGGAAAGGCAAACCTACGTTTCTAGCATTTGTAGACTTAGAGAAAGCTTTTGACAATGTTGACTGGAATACTCTCTTTCAAATTCTAAAGGTGGCAGGGGTAAAATACAGGGAGCGAAAGGCTATTTACAATTTGTACAGAAACCAGACTGCAGTTATAGGAGTCGAGGGACATGAAAGGGAAGCAGTGGTTGGGAAGGGAGTAAGACAGGGTTGTAGCCTCTCCCCGATGTTGTTCAATCTGTATATTGAGCAAGCAGTAAAGGAAACAAAAGAAAAATTCGGAGTAGGTATTAAAATTCATGGAGAAGAAATAAAAACTTTGAGGTTCGCCGATGACATTGTAATTCTGTCAGAGACAGCAAAGGACTTGGAAGAGTAGTTGAACGGAATGGACAGTGTCTTGAAAGGAGGATATAAGATGAACATCAACAAAAGCAAAACAAGGATAATGGAATGTAGTCTAATTAAGTCGGGTGATGCTGAGGGAATTAGATTAGGAAATGAGGCACTTAAAGTAGTAAATGAGTTTTGCTATTTGGGGAGTAAAATAACTGATGATGGTCGAAGTAGAGAGGATATAAAATGTAGGCTGGCAATGGCAAGGAAAGCGTTTCTGAAGAAGAGAAATTTGTTAACATCGAGTATAGATTTAAGTGTCAGGAAGTCATTTCTGAAAGTATTTGTATGGAGTGTAGCCATGTATGGAAGTGAAACATGGACGGTAAATAGTTTGGACAAGAAGAGAATAGAAGCTTTCGAAATGTGGTGCTACAGAAGAATGCTGAAGATTAGATGGGTAGATCACATAACTAATGAGGAAGTATTGAATAGGATTGGAGAGAAGAGAAGTTTGTGGAACAACTTGACAAGAAGAAGGGATCGGTTGGTAGGACATGTTCTGAGGCATCAAGGGATCACCAATTTAGTATTGGAGGGCAGCGTGGAGAGTAAAAATCGTAGAGGGAGACCAAGAGATGAATACACTAAGCAGATTCAGAAGGATGTAGGTTGCAGTAGGTACTGGGAGATGAAGAAGCTTGCACAGGATAGAGTAGCATGGAGAGCTGCAGCAAACCAGTCTCAGGACTGAAGACCACAACAACAACAATTTCTTATCGGTTTTTTACATGACTTGTGACAACTCTCATGTTTTGCTATTTAATACTTGTCTATATTTGGTAAAGAAATAGCACTTCGTAACTCGCATCTCACTAACGCCATCTACGGTACTGTGAGCTTGGGACACCCGGCGGCTGTGGCGAAGCGGTTCTAGGCGCTTTAGTCTGGAACCGCGCTGCTGCTACGGTCGCAGGTTCGAATCCTGCCTCAGGCATGGATGTGTGTGATGTCCTTTCGTTAGTTAGGTTTAAGTAGTTGTAAGTTCTAGGGGACTGATGACCTCAGATGTTAAGTCCCATAGTGCTCAGAGCCATTTGAACCATTTTGAGCTGCGGACACCTGGCGCACATTTCTGTGTGTTTTCGTGCCCAGTACTGTTTGCGTAGCCCGAATGTGAGTAGCTACATTTCCTACATGTTTAAACTGTGACAGATCTGTGTAGGACTGTATCTCTATCCAACTCAATGGGCTAAGTTGCATGCCTCAACAAAGTGATCTATTTTTTTTTATCTTTTTAAATTTTTTGATGATGTGACAAAAACGGGCACTGAGTTTGACCACTTTTAGGTTAAATTTAGATTTATTTTTTTTATGGGACACCGCGCGATGTTTCCGAATATTTGACGAGGGCAATTTGCTGGGACGTTTTGTTTGCTTGGCATCCCGTGTACCTAACACCATGTATTATCAGTAAGTTGAAAAGCGTTATGTTACATTTTCTTGCGAATGACTCCAGATTTGCGAAATGGGATCACGCAACTTCCAACAAAACGTATATTTTTACGTATAGGGTAATCTGAAGATGCCCGAATCAGGCGAAACGCATCGTTGGTTGCTGTATCATTACCGCTATGAGCTAGAATAAGTTTTGCTGCGTCGTCTTCCTTTAATCCGACCTGGTGGGGATCCCAAACACGCGAATAGTACCCAAGAATGTGTCCCACTAGTGTTGAGTACGCGCCTCCTTTATAGATGGGCTACACTTTCCTAGAATTCTCTAAAGAAACCGAAGTGGAAATGTCACGTTCCCTGCTACCGTACTTGCGCGCTCGTTCCACCTCATAGCGCTTTGCAACGTTACGCCTAGATATTTAATCGGACTCACCGTTTCAAGTAGCATGTTAGTGATTCTATAAAAGAACATTACAGGGTTATTCTTCCTACTGATCCCCATTAACATTCATTTTTCTACATTTACAACAAGCTGGCCTTCATGACACCAGATAGAAATTCTCAGTCATCCTGTATCCCCCTATAGCCACTCAGCGACGATACTTTGCCATCTACTACAGCCAAATCAGCAAATTGCCGATGATTACTGCTGAAGCTATCCGACGAATCGTCTGACTATGTAGGGAACCAGAGCGGTTTCTTTTGGAGCACCTGGCGATAGGCTTGCCTTTGATGAACACTCGCCGTCAAGTACGAGGGCAGTTCAATAAGTAATGCAACACATTTTTTTTCTCGGCCAATTTTGGTTGAAAAAACCGGAAATTTCTTGTGGAACATTTTCAAACATTCCCGCTTCGTCTCATATAGTTTCATTGACTTCCGACAGGTGGCAGCGCTGTACGGAGCTGTTAAAATGGCGTCTGTAACGGATGTTCGTTGCAAACAACGGGCAGTGATCGAGTTTCTTTTGGCGGAAAACCAGGGCATCTCAGATATTCATAGGCGCTTGCAGAATGTCTACGGTGATCTGGCAGTGGACAAAAGCACGGTGAGTCGTTGGGCAAAGCGTGTGTCATCATCGCCGCAAGGTCAAGCAAGACTGTCCGATCTCCCGCGTGCGGGCCGGCCGTGCACAGCTGTGACTCCTGCAATGGCGGAGCGTGCGAACACACTCGTTCGAGATGATCGACGGATCACCATCAAACAACTCAGTGCTCAACTTGACATCTCTGTTGGTAGTGCTGTCACAATTGTTCACCATTTGGGATATTCAAAGGTTTGTTCCCGCTGGGTCCCTCGTTGTCTAACCGAACACCATAAAGAGCAAAGGAGAACCATCTGTGCGGAATTGCTTGCTCGTCATGTGGCTGAGGGTGACAATTTCTTGTCAAAGACTGTTACAGGCGATGAAACATGGGTTTATCACTTCGAACCTGAAACAAAACGGCAATCAATGGAGTGGCGCCACACCCACTCCCCTACCAAGAAAAAGTTTAAAGCCATACCCTCAGCCGGTAAAGTCATGGTTACAGTCTTCTGGGACGCTGAAGGGGTTATTCTGTTCGATGTCCTTTCCCATGGTCAAACGATCAGTTCTGAAGTGTATTGTGCTACTCTTCAGAAATTGAAGAAACGACTTCAGCGTGTTCGTAGGCACAAAAATCTGAACGAACTTCTCCTTCTTCATGACAACGCAAGACCTCACACAAGTCTTCGCACCCGAGAGGAGCTCACAAAACTTCAGTGGACTGTTCTTCCTCATGCACCCTACAGCCCCGATCTCGCACCGTCAGATTTCCATATGTTTGGCCCAATGAAGGATGCAATCCGTGGGAGGCACTACGCGGATGATGAAGAAGTTATTGATGCAGTACGACGTTGGCTCCGACATCGACCAGTGGAATGGTACCGTGCAGGCATACATGCCCTCATTTCAAGGTGGCGTAAGGCCGTAGCATTGAATGGAGATTACGTTGAAAAATAGTGTTGTGTAGCTAAAAGATTGGGGAATAACCTGGTGTATTTCAATGCTGAATAAAACAACCCCTGTTTCAGAAAAAAAATGTATTGCATTACTTATTGAACTGCCCTCGTACAACGTACAGGGCACTATTACATAACAAGTAATCAGGATATCTGCAGTTCAACAAAAAATGAGGGAGACCTCCCAATATAGCGTCGGACCTCTTTTTGTCCGGCATAGTACAGCAACAAGTCGTTGGAAGTGCCCTGCCGAAGTACTGGGCCTTTCTGCCTCTATAACCGTTCACAATTGCGAAAGTGTTCCCAGTGCAGGATTTTGTACACAAACTGACCTCTCGATTGTGTTCCACAAATGTTCGATGGGATTCATGTCGGGCGATCTGGGTGGCCAAATCATTCGGTTGAGCTGACCAAAATGTTCTTGAAACCAGTCGCAAACAATTGTGGCCCGGTGACACGGCGCAATGTCATCCATAAAAATTCCATCGTTGTTTGGGAACATGAAGTCCATGAATGGCGCGCGGGGTAGCGTCGCAGACGAGACGCCTCGTCACGGCCCGTGCGGCTCCTCCTGTCGGAGGTTCGAGTCCTTCACCCGGCCATTGGTGTGTGTGTCCTCCACAGCGTAAATAAGGAACGGGCATGTGAAATTACGGAATGCTACTAGCGTGGTTCACTCCCGTGCGCATCTTTGCCTTAAAATGCAGGGAGCAAATTTTGAACACTTGCTTTAAATCCACTCTGAATGCAAGAGACTGCTACAGAACTGTTTAAATGAATTAGTATGTGCATTTTTATAGTGAAATCCTACAGTAAAGTTTCTGCCATTTTCCTTTCAATTACTGTACCCCTTAATTATGGATCTGATCCCATTACTGTATTTTTTGTTCCAAATAACCTAATGAAACCCTCCATAAACCGGGGGAAACCCTCGTGACTCATCCTGTATAGGTTTCGGCGACAGCCGTCGTCAGTAAAGAAACACACACACACACACACACACACACACACACACACACACACACACACACATACACAATGGCTTTTCAGCCCGAGATGCTGGAGGTGGCGGTCGCGTGTACGTGAGGTGTGCTTGCTTTTCTGAGTTTGTGAATGTTGTGAATCTTTATTGACGAAAGCTGTGGCCGAAAGCTGTATGTGAGCCTTTAAACGTGCCTGTCCGCAACCTGAAGTGTTTATTTTACGGTAGTTTCCATTGTCAATTACTCTCAGTGTTCGTTAAACTGCGGTCCGAATCAAGTATTCACGTGGCCCGCGATTTTCAGCCGTATTTTATAATAAGATGGAAGGAGACTGTTCTGTTTGCTATGTCAATTTTCATGAAGTCTTGGCCATAAGTGTGAATCAAGTTGTGAATTTGATAAATGTACTCAACCTCCGTGGTATCGAGGTAAGCATATCCTTTCAGTCTGTTGGTGAGACAACAGATTTTGGTTAGAGAGGGTACTTCTTTTGAAGAGAGTAGCAAGTAGTGTGTGTTAGACAATCTGGTAATGTACTTCGTTTGAGAAAGATGGAAGTTGTCTCTCTGTGCAGTGGGAGCAGCATTATTTGAAAAGCGTTTTGTAATAATATGTTCCCGAGAAGAATTTTGTGGAAATGAGATGATATGAATGCAAGAATGTCAAAAGAGCAATTTTTAAGGTAATTTAGTTTCTTATGCGTATTTGTAACTGTGCCATTTCTTATTGTTGGAACATTGTGTATGATTGAAGTTTTCTGTAGAAATATTATAATGCAACATATGTTTTTGTCTTATAATTGAAACAAATGTCAAGGAAAGTAATCGTACACAGGAAAATTATTAAGAAATATTTTGCTAAATAGTCTAATCGTGAGCAATTTATGAAAGGGGGTATTGTTGGTATGGCTTAATGAAGCATAGTTTAACATCGAGTCTTGTTCTCATTTATCAGTCTTTAAGATTAGTTTCCCGTTCTCATTTTTTTTCATGAATGTGTTTGTGTATTCGCTGCGGGAGCATTTTGTGAAAATTGGCAATATACCGTTTTGCACTGCACGTCGCAAGTACGGCAAATGAAATTTGGTTTCCGACAGTCAGACAAAAATTCCTATTAGTGACAGGCTGCAGAACAGACGATCTCCTTTGGCACAGGTAGGCCAACAAATTTAATTATCATCAAAAATCATGTCTACTGTGAAGTACAGTGTCTGTCGGAATATATTTGTGAAAATATCATATCATTTAAGAGATTTCAAATCAGTAAATGATTTCAGAAAAGTGGCTGTCTTTTCAGTTTTCAAGCAGTTTTATCAAAAAGTAAGATGCGTCAATTTACATGTTCATTTACTTTGTAATTACAATAACAATCCTGGTATAGTGATTGTGTACAAGACTAAGATTAGCTATATTCAGGCCTAACATTTTAATCTGTATACTTTTGTTTTGCAGTCAGATAACATACGTAAGTTTCACCGAAAACGGATTGCTTTCTCGCAATCTGGATTCCGCATCGTGTATCGTGAGCTTCACATACTTCCGCTCAAAATTAAATTTTCACGTAGTTCTGTTGCCCTGCACTGGGTTTTACGTATTCCGATATCAGAGCAAGTCTTATACAGTTATCATACGAACCAGACAATTACAAACACGAGTTTCAAAAAATACGAACACCAGTTTAACTTTCAAACATAGGTCTTGCAACTAACAGCCAAACCCAGAAACGTCAACTAAGATTAAGAGCTTCTTAAGAGTGTTGTTATCGTGCTCAGTGAGAAACAAAAATACTTATAGAGACAATATGGTTTTAAGAAGTGCCTAATTTTAACTGACGATGGGTAAAAGCCGTGAGCTAAGTAGTGTTGGCTGCTTAGTACAGCGACAAAGCTCTATGCAGGGGTAGATGGATTTGTTGTTGCGGGGTGAGGGGACGATGTAGAGGAAATTTTTCTTGTTTGCCTACCTGTGCTGACAACTAATGAGCGTGTGTGTCTCGTACCTCACAGCTGCTTTGCTATAAATTTCAAAAGGAAGAAACGTGGACTCGTGAATGAGCTTTACAGAAAATGTCATCTTCAAATGGGATGCGTATTTGTATTAATTAAATTAAGGTTGTTGTAATACAATGCAGAGCAGAAGAAAAATGAAATTCAGAACATTTATTACCCATTTGTGATCCTGTCTCAGACTACATAATCCATTTAAATATAATCTATGTTCAATTAGTGTTATCAATCAATTACTTTAGCCAGCCACTGTGGCCGAGCGGTTCTAGGTTCTTCACGCTCGAACCTCGCTGCTGTTACGGTCGCAGGTTCGGATCCTGCCTCGGGAATGGATGTGTGTGATGTCCTTTGGTTAGTTAGGTTTAAGGAGTTCTACGTCTAGGGGACTGATGACCTCAGATGTTGAGTCCAATAGTGCTTAGAGCCATTTGAACGAATTACTCTACTTACACAGGCAACACAGAAACGTTTCGTCAGAAAATTTCACCATTACAACACTAGGGTTGCTATCAGTGAGAGATAGAGAACACTAAGCGTTCCAAATGGTGCCGAGGATCGCTACTTGGGTATCGGCGGCCAAAGTACCGCTCCCTCACTATAGCCGTCCTACTGGGGCCATAACATACTAATTTATGTAGGTTAGCAACTGGTAATAAGCCATAGGGGCCAATGTCATTATTTCCTCTTGAGCAAAGAAGTTTGACGGCCGCTGCTCTAGGGTGTATGTCCTAGTACAACATAATACTTGTTGGACGATTCAGATGTTGAGTCGAAAACCTGCCACATTACTTCTCTTTACTGACACTGTAATCGGCGACAAATAGACTCAGCCACTACTTTATTCGCGAGAAATCAAAGCCCTGCTTGATAGTACTGCATCTCGTAAACAACAACGGCGCTTATGAATCGCACCCAGGAAGGCGGCTCCCAAAATGCCAACCATCAGCCTCTACACCTATATGTCATTTCACACAACTACTTTCAGGTTATTTCTCTATCGTTCCATTCTCAAATAGCACATGGGAAAAATGAAAGCCTAAATCTCAAAATTTTATACATTGCTGCACGTTTTCAGAGACCGTGAATAGTTACAATTGAAAGGAAACAGCCCTCGGTCACTATTTTTAGCGAATTAACCGGGTGTCTTCCACAGAATTTAAATCAAAGAATGACCATGTTATAGACCATTCTTTGATTTAAATTCTGAGGAAGACACCTAGCAGTGTTGAAACCCGGTTAATTCGTTAAAAATAGTGTCCGAGGGCTGTTTTCTTTCAATTGATGCCTAAATCTTCCCATTACAACTTTAATTTCTCTTATTTAATAATGATACTCATTTGACCGCATGTAGATGGCAGTCAGTAACATACACTCTAAGAAAAAAAATTACAACGCACACCCGAAGAAAGAATCAATGGATGCGCTCTGCATCTCTACATGTACAAAAAAATGGCTGGAATTTGAAAACAACTGGATCGAGTATCTAGGCGAAAGACCTTCACACATCAAGCCAATAACGTGTTGGCCCACATCTGGCGCCGGCAGCTGTGGCCAAGCGGTTCTATGCTCTTCAATCTGGAACCAAGCGGCTGTTTCGGTCGCAGGTTCGAATCCTGCCTCGGACATGGATGTTTGTGATGTCCTTAGGTTAATTAGGTTTACGTAGTTCTAAGTCTAGAGGGGACTGATGACCACAGATGTTAAGTGCCATAGTGCTCAGAGCCATTTGAACCATTTTGAACCACATCTGGCACTTATTCAAGCAGCTATTCGGCTTGACATTGATTTGTCGAGTTGCTGGATGTCCTCTTGAGGAATATCGTGCCACAGTCTGTCCTATTTGCGCGTTAGGTCGGCAAAATTCCGAGAAGGCAGAAGGACCCTGTCCACAATGCTTTATCATTCTCAGTTGGGGAGAGATCCGGCGATCTGGCAGCAATCACAAAGACAAACAGTAGAGACTCTCGCCGTGCTATCTTGCTAAAATGTAACCCAGTATGGCTTGCCATGCAGTGTAACAATACGCAGCGTAGAATATCTTCGACCTACCGCTCTGCTGTAAGTATACCACAGATGATGATCAACGAATGAGATGACACCACAGATCATCACTCCTGGTTGTCAGGCTGTATGGTGGGCGACTGTCAGGTTGTTTCCCGCCGCTCTCTGGGGTGTCTTCAGACACGTCTTCACTCGTCATCGGGGATTAGATCCAAGTGGAACTTATCAATGAAAATTCTCCTCCATGCAATGTAATCGCATTTGGGAATATGGACAACCATGGAATGATAGACCGAGGGTCGAACCCGGATTTCCCGCTTATCGCCAGCGGTCGTCTTACAATTAGGCTATCCGAGCTTGCTTCACAGCCATATCAAAACTTCCGTATGTCGTCAATCATGTTCCGACAACCTACACTCGTACATCCTATACATACTGTGCACGATGGAATGTTTCTTCGGACATACATGTCCAAGGGGACATTGCATCGTACTTGTGAACAACACAGACTCTGCAGCATCGAATTCTACTCCACTCAATGAGAACTCAGGCCACGACGCCACTGCAAACAGCCTTGCTCATGTGCAGAGGTCAAGGGGCGCCGTGAGCTCAGCTCTCCATCTGTGAGTCGCCCATTAATGGTCCTTTGGTCACTGATGCAAGTCGAATCGATTATAATGAATCCGGGACTCTGAGTGCCTGTCTAACCATTGATCAGTCCTCACTTTCTGTTGTCTCTGTAGGTCGACCACTTCCTTCTTGACGCTGTGTTCGGCCATGGTTCACCCATTCCCGCCAAAATCCTTGTATAATGACAACGCTCCTATTCAAATGTCGAGCGATTCGCCGATTACGGCATCCCGTCTCTTTGTGCCCAATTACACGTCCTCTCTCAAACGCCGACAGCTCCGGATCTGTTTAAATGAGTCTCTGCGAGGTATAGTTACTATCCAAGCGAGTACACGGAATGAAATTTGCAAAGATTTATGCCCTCGTATCGACATGTCCCCTCTTTACTATCCTTGTCAGCTGCGCCGTAGCGTGACACATTCATCCGTCAAAGTTTATAATTTTGGATTTTCCGTCGAGCCGGCCGCTGTGGCCGAGCGGTTCTAGGCGCTTCAGCCTGGAAACGCGTGACTGCTACGGTGGCAGGTTCGAATCCTGCCTCGGATATGGATGTGTGTGATGCCCTTATGTTAGTTAGGTTTTACGGGACGGATGACCTCAGATGTTAAGTCCCATAGTGTTCAGAGCCGTTTTTTTTTTTTTTTTGACTTTCCGGCGATACTGTATTTCTGACCACTTTGCATAAATCCTTTTCTTTTTTTCTTTTTTGAGTGTATTTTCGCATTCAGAGGAGAAAATAGAAATTTCGTGGAAAGTAGTTCTCGCTGCAACGAAAATCAATTTTGTTTCAACGAGTGCCAT
The DNA here is from genome assembly GCF_023864345.2 of Schistocerca serialis cubense. Lineage (NCBI taxonomy): Eukaryota > Metazoa > Arthropoda > Insecta > Orthoptera > Acrididae > Schistocerca > Schistocerca serialis. Next base: position 177,659,585 of record NC_064647.1, on the reverse strand, counting down.
CCCAACTCGCTTATCATATCTGTGACACTCCCTCCCCTATTTCGCGATAACAGGAAACGAGCTGCACTACTTTGAACTTTTCCAGTGTTCTCCCTCAATCGTGTCTGATGCGGATACCACACCACGCAGCAGCACTCTAGTAGAGGACGGACAAGAATAGTGTAAGCAGTCACTTTTTTAGACCTGTTGCATCCTCTAAGTGTTCTTTCAATTAAACGTAGAATTTGGTTGACCTGCCTCACAACATGTTACCTGTGATAGTTCCGATTTAAGCTGTTTGTGATTATAATCCCTGGGTATTTAGCTGAATCGCCAACTTTTAGATTTGTCTGATTTGACGTGTAACGAAATTTAATGGAATGTTTTGTTAGTCATGTAGAGTACCTAACACTTTTACTGCTTATGGTCATGATTAAATTTCTGTTTTTGTTTTGGAAAGGTGGTATTACACGTGTGGTCCACCCAGGACTTCACGCTGTACGTTTCTTCCGTCGTATCTCCAGGAGACGTCGAACACAGCCGGCGCCTACAGAGTAGCAACCCAACCAACACCGCAGCCATCGGGTAGAGGACGCTGCAGTGGGCAGACGTTTAACGAAATATCGTGGGCATACGTTTAAAACAGTAGCTTCCAAAACAAATTGAATACCCCTGGATATATATCATCAGGTTTGGCCAATGGTGTGTTCTACCATTCCTTAGAAAATTTGTCGTAATTCAGTGAAAATCGTTCGATGTTACGGACGCCAGTATTTAATTTGGGAGAGAACACGACGCGTGATGCAGTAAACATGAGCAACTACTTATAATGGTGTAAACGTTTTAGCCTCAATTTTTATAGTGCCCCATCTTGCCCCTTTCCATATAGAAAAGCGTGCTCCAAATTGAGGTTTAACAAATGCACATTCTCTGTTTCACCGTAATGTAGCTACACTACTGGCGATTAAAATTGCTACACCACGAAGATGACTTGCTACAGACGCGAAATTTAACCGACAGGAAGAAGATGCTGTAATATGCAAATGATTAGTTTTTCGGAGCATTCACACAAGGTTGTCGCCGGTGGCGACAAAGTGCTCACATCAGGAAAGTTTCCAATCGATTTCTCATACACAAACAGCAGTTGACAGGCGTTGCCTGGTGAAACGTTGTTGTGATGCCTCGTGAAAGGAAAAGAAAAGCGTACCATCAGGTTTCCGACTTTGATAAAGGTCGGATTGTAGCCTATCGCGATTGCAGTTTATCGTATCGCGACATTGCTCCTCGCGTTGGTCGAGATCCTATGATTGTTAGCAGAATATAGAATCGGTGGATTCAGGAGGGTAAAACGGAACGCCGCGCTGGATCCCAGCGGCCTCGTATCATCAGCAGTCGAGATGACAGGCATCTTATCCGCATGGCTGTAACGGATCGTGCAGCCACGTTTCGATCCCCGAGTCAACAGATGGGGACGTTTGCAAGACAACAACCATCTGCACGAACAGTTCGACGATGTTTGCAGCAGCATGGACTATCAGCTCGGAGACCATGGCTGCGGTTACCCTTGACGCTGCATCACAGACACGAGCGCCTGCGATGGTGTACTCAACGACGAACCTGGGTGCACGAATGGCAAAACGTCATTTTTTTGGATGAATCCACGTTCTGTTTACAGCATCATGATGGTCGCATCCGTGTTTGGCGATATCGCGGTGAACGCACATTGGAAGCGTGTATTCGTCATCGCCATACTGGCGTATCACCCGGCATGATGGTATGGGGTACCATTGGTTACACGTCTCGGTCACCTCTTGTTCGCATTGACAGCACTTTGAACAGTGGACGTTACATTTCAGATGTGTTACGACTCGTGGCTCTATCCTTCACTCGATCCCTGCGTAACCCTACATTTCAACAGGATAATGCACGACCGCTTGTTGCAGGTCCTGTACTGGCCTTTCTGGATACAGAAAATGTTCGAGTGCTGCCCTGGCCAGCACATTCTCAAGATCTCTCACCAATTGAAAATGTCTGGTCAATGGTGGCTGAGCAACTGGCTCGTCACAATACGCCGGTCACTACTCTTGATGAACTGTATCGTGTTGAAGCTGCATGGGCAGCTGTATCTGTACACGCCATCCAAGCTCTGTTTGCCTCAATGCCCAGGCGTATCAAGGCCGTTATTACGGTCAGAGGTGGTTGTTCTGGGTACTGATTTCTCAGGATCTATGCACCCAAATTGGGTGAAAATGTAATCACATATCACTTCTAGTATAAAATATGTGTCGAATGAATACCCGTTTATCATCTGCATTTCTTCTTGGTGTAGCAATTTTAATGACCAGTAATGTAATTAGTTCGATTTTTTCTTTGATAACTTTTGAGCTTCTCAGTTCGAAGATTGATTTGATGCAGATCTCCCGTTTGGTCTATCCTGTGAAAGCCTCAACAACTGCGACATACACCCGCCCAAACCTTTTTACTGCAAAGCCTTGCCCTCAGCCAACAAGATTTATCCTACGCGTCACTCCATTAACGGTATGACTATCTCTTGATGCCTGAGGCTGTATCCTACCAACCGATCCTTCCTTATAGTCTTCCGGCTCAATTCAGTACCTCTACATTGGTTTTCCTGTCTACCCATCTAATCTTTAGCAATATTCTGATACACATTTCGAAAGACTCTACAGTGTTCAGTCACATTAATGTGACCACCTATCAAAAGCTTGAATATCAACCTCTTTCCGAGCGGACGTGCAAGAAGAGACTCAATGAGGTTCTGGAAGGTAGTGACGGGGATGTGGAGACGACTCTGGTGCTGCGGCCCGCTGCGCCAGGTTACTCGCTTGAGAATCCATAGCGCGAACAGCACACTTTTTCGATTCGGTTTGAATTTGGTGAATCTGATGGGCGGGAAAGTATGGTAAATTGATCCTGATGCTCTAAAAACCACGCACAGACTCTGCGAGCTGCGTGACACTTTGCATGGTCCTGTTGGTAGATGCTATCGTTGTGAGGAAAACGAATTCAGTGCAGAGTGGAAATGGTCTACAAGGATACATACACACTTGTGTTGCTCCATTGTACCTTCCAGAGTGGCGAAATCACAAGGGGAATGCCACCGAAATGTTGCACAGATCATAACGCTCTGAGCTCCGGTCTGAACCCTTCAGTCGATTGTTCTAGGGCGTTCGCTGTCAGACGTTTCGCACCGTACACGCCACCGGTCACCTGCATGCACTCACTCCATCTTCAGGCCATGAGTGGCCACCGGAACCATCCGACCGCCGTGTCATCCTCAGCGGAGGATGCGGAGAGGATTGGCGGGGGTGAACACACCTCTCTCCCGGTCGTTTTGATGGTATTCTTGACCGAAGCCGCTACTATTCGGTCGAGTAGTTCCTCAATTGGCATCACGAGGCTGAGTGCACCCCGAAAAATGGCAACAGCGCATGGCGGCCTTGATGGTCACCCATCCTAGTGCCGACCACGCCCGACAGCGCTTAACTTCGGTGTAACCACTGCGGCAAGGCCGTGGCCCGGCCACCTGTATGATGGAGTATAAAACTTGACTCGTCTGAGAAGACTGCCTGTCGCCACTCTGTGGACGTGCAGTTGTGTTACGGGAGTTCAAATCCTAGACATGGTCGCCGATGAACTGCAGTCAGCATGGGTGCACGAACCAGGCACTTACTGCGTAGGCCCATACGCAGCAATGTTCGCTGATCGATCGTTGAGGAGACACTGTTCGTAGTTCCTTGATAGACGTGTCCGGTCAGATCCACAACAGCTGCAAGACTATTCGCCCGTACACGTCTCCGCAGCCGTCGTTTACCCGTCTCATCTATGGCCCGTCGTGCAGCACCGTTGCCTCGTCGAGTTTGGATACCGCCATTTTGTCATACTTCAACCACGATGGTACGCGAACAGCTTACAGATTTTCTCGTTTCCGAAAATGTTTCCACACTTGACCCGAAGCCCAATGATAATGCCCTTCATTACGTCAGATAAATCGCTCCTTTTACGCATTAAGGCAACGACTGCAGTGTTTTCCGCGTCCTCCCTACACGCTTTATACACCCTCCACTGCTAGAGCTGGTACCTGCCGTCTATGAGTGATACCGAACATAGGTGGCGCTCACATTAATGTGACCCAACTGTGTTTATTCTTCCATACTGTGGGGGAGAATGTTGTATCTGGAGGACAGTGCACCTGGAGAAAAAATGATGTTTCCTGATCGGTGTTTCAATATACTGATCAATTTTAGAACAATGCGAAGGAATATACGCCAGAGACAATTTAAAGCTCTTTCCAGGATTTATATAGTTTTTGTTGTTATGAGGCATGAGATTATTTTGTGCAGAATTTCTAAATATTTTAACTTCTACATATTTAAGCGTAGTTATTAAAGCTCTTGATGTACTGTGGTATCGTATTGAAGCTGCATGGGCAGCTGTACCTGTACACGCCATCCAAGCTCTGTTTGACTCAGTGCCCAGGCGTATCAAGGCCGTTATTACGGTCGGTTGTTCTGGGTACTGATATCTCAGGATCTATGCACCCAAATTGCGTGAAAATGTAATTACATCTCAGTTCTAGTATAATATATTTGTCCATTGAATACCCGTCTACCATGTGCATTTCTTCTTGGTGTAGCAATTTTAATGGCCAGTAGTGCATTTTAACTTCTACATATTTAAAGGTAATCAATAACGCTATTTTGTAAATATTGTTACATCTTCAGTTATATAATTTCATATAACCGAGCGAGGTGGCGCAGTAGTTAGTACACTGGACTCAGAAGTACGACGGTTCAAACCTACGTCCGGTCATCCTATTTAAGTTTTCCGTGATTTCCCTAAATCGCTTTAGGCAAATGCTGGAATGGTTGCTTTGACAGGGAAAGGCCGATTTCCTTCCGCATCCTTCCCTAACCCGAAGGGACCTCGCTGTTTGGTCCCATTCCCCCTAATCAACCAACCAATTATACAGGGTAGTCCATTGATCGTGACCGGACCAAATATCTCACGAAATAAGCGTCAAACGAAAAACCTACATAGAACGAAACTTGTCTAGCTTGAAGGGGGAAACCAGATGGCACTATGGTTGCCCGCTAGATGGCGCTCCCACAGGTCAAACGGATATCAACTGCATTTTTTCTTTAAATAGGAACCCCCATTTTTATTACATATCCCCGTAGTACGTAAAGAAATATGAATGTTTTAGTTGGACCACTTTTTACGCTTTGTGGTAGATGGCGCTGTAATAGTCACAAACATATGGCTCACAATTTTAGACGGACAGTTGGTAACAGGTAGGTTTTTTTTAAAATTAAAATACAGGACGTAGGTACGTTTCAACGTTTTATTTCGGTCGTTCCAATAGATACATGTATCCTTGTGAACTTATCATTTCTGAGAACGCATACTGTTAGAGCGTGATTACCTGTAAATACCACATTAATGCAATAAATGCTCAAAATGATGTCCGTCAACCTCAATTCATTTGGCAATACATGTAACGACATTCCTCTCAACAGCCAGTAGTTAGCCTTCCGTAATGTTCGCACATGCATTGACAGTGCACTGACGCATGTACGTCATCCAGCTTTCCCCATAGAAAGAAATCCGGGGACGTCTCATCCGGTGAATGTGCGGTGCTTCGACGACCAATCCACCTGTCAAGAAATATGCTATTCAATACCGCTTCAAACGCACACGAGCTATCTGCCGGACATCCATCATGTTGGAAGTACATCGCCATTCTGTCATGCAGTGAAACATCTTGTAGTAACATCGATAGAACATTACGTGGGAAATCAGCATACATTGCACCATTTAGATTGCCATCGATAAAATGGGGGCCAATTATCCTTCCTCCCATAATGCTGCACCATACATTAACCCGCCAAGGTCGCTTATGTTCCACTTGTCGCAGCCATCGTGGTTTTTCCCTTGCCCAATAGTGCATATTATGCCGGTTTATGTTACCGGATGTCCCCATGAACCTTGCCGTTGGTGGAGAGGCTTGCGTGCCTCAGCGATACAGATGGCCGTACCGTAGGTGCAACCACAACGGAGGGGTATCTGTCGAGAGGCCAGACAAACGTGTGGTTCCTGAAGAGGGGCAGCAGCCTTTTCAGTACTTGCAGGGACGACAGTCTGGATGATTGACTGGTCTGGCGTTGTAACACTAACCAAAACAGCCTTGCTGTTCCGGTACTGCGAGCGGCTGAAAGCAAGGGAAAACCACGGCCGTAATTTTTCCCGAGGGCATACAGCTTTACTGTATAGTTAAATGATGATGTCGTCGTCTTGGGTAAAATATTCCGGAGGTAAAATAGTCCCCCATTCCGATCTCCGGGCGGGGACTACTCAAGAGGACGTCATTATCAGGAGAATGAAAACTAGCGTTCTGCGGATCGGAGCGGGGAATGTCAGATTCCTTAATCTGGCAGGTAGGTTAGAAAATTTAAAAAGGGAAATGGATAGGTTAAAGTTAGATATGGTGGGAATTAGTGAAGTTCGGTGGCGAGGAACAAGACTTTTGGTCAGGTGAAAGCAGGATTATAAATACAAAATCAAGTAGTGGTAATGCAGGAGTAGGTTTAATAATGAATTAAAAGTAGGAGTGCAGGTAAGCTACTACAAACAGCATAGTGAACGCATTATTGTGGCCAAGATAGACGCGAAGCCCACGCCTACTACAATAGTACAAGTTTATATGCCAGCTACCTCTGCAGATGATGAAGAAATTGATGAAATGTATGATGAGCCAAAAGAAATTATTCAGGCAGTGAAGGGAGACGAAAATTTAATAGTCATGGGTGACTGGAATTCGGGAGTAGGAAAATTGAGAGAAGGAAACATAGTAGGTGAATATCGATTGGGCCTAAGAAATGAAAGAGGAAGTCGCGTGGTAGAGTTTTGCACAGAGCATAACATAATCATAGCTAACACTTGGTTCAAGAATCATGAAAGAAGGTTGTATACATGGAAGAATCCTGGAGATACTATAAGGTATCAGATAGATTATATAATGGTAAGACAGAGATTTAGGAACCAGGTTTTAAATTGTAAGACATTTCCAGGGGCAGATGTAGACTGACCACAATCTATTGGTTATGAACTGTAGATTAAAACTGAAGAAACTGCAAAAAGGTGAGAATTTAAGAAGATGGGACCTGGATAAACTGACTAAACCAGAGGTTGTACAGAGTTTCAGGGAGAGCATAAGGGAACAATTGACAGGAATGGGGGAAAGAAGTACAGTAGAAGAAGAATGAGTAGCTCTGAGGTATGAAGTAGTGAAGGCTGCAGACGATCAAGTAGGTAAAAAGACGAGGGCTAGTAGAAATCCTAGGGTAACATAAGAAATATTGAATTTAATAGATGAAAGGAGAAAATATAAAAAGGCAGTAAATGAAGCAGGCAAAAAGGAATACAAACGTCCCAAATAAGAGATCGACAGGAAGTGCAAAATGGCTAAGAAGGGATGGCTAGAGGACAAATGCAAGGATGTTGAGGTTTATCTCACTAGGGGTTAGATAGATACTGCCTACAGGAAAATTAAAGAGACCTTTGGAGAAAAGAGAACCACTTGTATGAATATCAAGAGCTCAGATGGAAACCCAGTTCTAAGCAAAGAAGGGAAAGCAGAAAGGTGGAAGGAGTATATAGAGGGTCTATACAAGGGCGATGTACTTGAGGACAATATTATGGAAATGGAATAGATGAAGATGAAATGGGATATACGATACTGCGTGAAGAGTTTGACAGAGCACTGAAAGACCCGAGTCGAAACAAAGCCCCGGGAGTAGACAACATTCCATTAGAACTACTGATAGCCCTAGGAGAGCCAGCCCTGATAAAACTCTACCATGTGGTGAGCTAGATGTATGAGACAGGCGAAATACCCTCAGACTTCAAGAAGAATATAATAATTCCAATCCCAAAGAAAGCAGGTGTTGACACATGTGAAAATTACCGAACTATCAGTTTAATAAGTCACAGCTGCAAAATACTAACACGAATTCTTTACAGACGAATGGAAAAACTGGTAGAAGCCGACCTCCGGGAAGATCAGTTTGGATTCCGCAGAAATATTGGAACACGTGAGGCAATACTGACCTTCCGACTTAGAAGAAAGATTAAGGAAAGGCAAACCTACGTTTCTAGCATTTGTAGACTTAGAGAAAGCTTTTGACAATGTTGACTGGAATACTCTCTTTCAAAATCTGAAGGTGGCAGGGGTAAAATACAGGGAGCGAAAGGCTATTTACAATTTGTACAGAAACCAGATGGCAGTTATAAGATTCGAGGGGCATGAAAGGGAAGCAGTGGTTGGGAAGGGAGTGAGACCGGGTTGTAGCCTCTCCCCGATGTAATTCAATGTGTATATTGTGCAAGCAGTATAGGAAACAAAAGAAAAATTCGGAGTAGGTATTAAAATCCATGGAGAAGGAATAAAAGCTTTGAGGTTCGCCGATGACATTGTAATTCTGTCAGCTACAGCAAAGGACTTGGAAGAGTAGTTGAACGGAATGGACAGTGCCTTGAAAGGAGGATATAAGATGACCATCAACAAAAGCAAAACGAGGATAATGGAATGTAGTCGAATTAAGTCGGGTGATGCTGAGGGGATTAGATTAGGAAATGAGACACTTAAAGTAGTAAAGGAGTTTTGCTATTTGGGGAGCAAAGGAAACTGATGATGGTCGAGGTACAGAAGATATAAAATGTAGACTGGCAATGGCAAGGAAAGCATTTCTGAAGGAGAGAAATTTGTTAACATCGAGTATAGATTTAAGTGTCAGGAAGTCATTTCTGACAGTATTTGTATGGAGTGTAGCCATGCATGGAAGTGAAACATGAACGATAGCTAGTTTGGACACGAAGAGAATAGAAGCTTTCGAAATTTGGTGCTACAGAAGAATGCTGAAGATTAGATGGGTAGATCACATAACTAATGATGAAGTATTGAATAGGATTGGGGAGAAGAGGAGTTTGTGCCACAACTTGACAAATAGAAGGGACCTGTTAGTAGGATATGTTCTGAGGCATCAAGGGATCACGAATTTAGTATTGGAGGGCAGCGTGGAGGGCAAAAATCGTAGAGGGAGACTAAGAGATGAATACACTAAGCAGAGTCAGAAGGATGTAGGTTGCAGTAAGTACTGGGAGATGAAGAAGCTTGCACAGGATAGGGTAGCATGAATAGCTGCATCAAACCAGTCGCAGGACTGAAGACCACAACAACAACATGTTACCGCTGTTGGTGAATGACGCTTCGTCACTAAACAGAAAATTTGTCATCGTCCTGTAATTTCTCTTGTGCCCAGTGGAAGAACTGTGCACGACGTTCAAAGTTGTTCCTGGTGCATAGAAATATAGTACGGATGCAATCGATGTTGATGTAGCATTCTCAACACCGACGTTTTTGAGATTCCCGATTCTCGTGCAATTTGTCTGCTACTGATGTGCGGATTAGCCGCGATAGCAGCTAAAACACCTACTTGGACATCATCATTTGTTGCAAGTCGTGGTTGACGTTTCACATGTGGCTGAACACTTCCTGTTTCCTTAAATAACGTAACTATCCGGTGAACGGTCCGGACACTTGGATGATGTCGTCCATGATACCGAGCAGTATACATAGAACACGCCCGTTGGGCATTTTGATCACAATAGCCATACATCAACACGATATCCGCCTTTTCCGCAATTGGTACACGGCCCATTTTAACACGGGTAATGTATCACGAAGCAAATACCGTCCGCACTGGCGGAATTTTAAGTGGCACCACGTACTTATACGTTTGTGACTATTACAGCGCCATCTATCACAAAGCGAAAAAAGTGGTCCAACTAAAACATTCATATTTCTTTACCTACTGCATGAATATGTACTAAAAATGGGGGTTCCTATTTTTAAAAAAACGCAGTTGATATCCGTTTGACCTATGGCAGTGCCATCTAGCGGGCCAACCATAGCGCCATCTGGTTTCCCCCTTCAAGCTAGACGAGTTTCGTTTTTTGTAGTTTTTTTTCGTTTGACGCTTATTTCGTGAGATATTTGGCCCGGTCACTATCAATGGACCACCCTGTATATCAATGATTTGCCAGGTATTTTTCAGAAGTTTTCTACTAGCAGATGACACAAATGTCATTTCGAAAGATATGGAATGTAACGTAAATGATTTAGCGAGGAGGATAATGGATAGCATCAGCTCAACCCTTTCAGAAGACAAATCGATTGACGCTTAACTACAGTAAAATGCACACAATTATTAATTAAAGAATCTTTAGTTGTTGCTTGGCATTGTCAAACTTTGACCTTATAAAACTTTGCTTGTTAGTAGCGCTATCTGGCAGTCTGCGTTTCGTGTAGCAGTGACGTCACTTATACGGCCAGTTCCGACAGCCTTATACTTCCTTGTTCCTGCAGCTTACGTCGCGGGTGGTTCGCCATATTTACCTCCACACATGGGCTCTGTGATAGTCACCACTGTCAGTCATGAAGCATTTAAACACAAGTGTGGCACTATGAACACTGGAGGTACGTATGACTTATGTTGTTAATGATGTAACCAAGTTTAAAGCTTCATGGCATTCAGCAAATGTACTTTGGTATGTCTTTATTTTCGTCACGATCTTTAAAACTTTTCGGGGTGTACATGACAAAAAGAGTGACAGTTAAACAGGTTATGACGATATGTAAGATCTGGTGGCTGAGATTCATTAAATTAAGTATTAATTCTTATTAATATGTATCGTATTACGAAAGTTTATTTATCACATGTATTTTTCTACTGTCCACTTTTTATGCAATTGTCTGTGTTTTAGATGCGAAGATAGCTAGTCAATGAGATGAAACTAATAGCCTGTAAAGGAATTTTGCCGATCTTGAAGTATTTTTATCCACATGTTATAATTTTGGTGTTAGGTCGTGTCATTGTCGTGTCATTATAAAACATTAAAGCAACTAGCCGGCCGCTTTGGCGAGCGGTTCTAGGCGCTGCAGTCCGGAACCGCGCGACTGCTAGGGTCGCAGGTTCGAATCCTGCCTCGGGCATGGATGTATGTGATGTCCTTAGGTTAGTTAGACTTAAGTAGTTCTAAGATCTAGGGGACTAATGACCTCAGATGTTAAGTCACATAGTGCTCAGAGCCATTTGAACTAAAGCAACTAAACTGCCGACGTTCGGACCGACACTGCAGCGGTCCTCTTCAGGGTGGTTAGCTGACCTGAGGAGTGCGTCTGGAAATTCAGTCGAAACGTCGGCAGTTTAGTTGCTTCGTTGTTTCATAATGGCGTGGCCTAATACCCAAAATTATTTTATCCAAAATGTCACTGCCCGTAGAAGACTACGAACTTGAAACTCTGCGCGCAGCTTGTGTGCCTCTTTTAGAGGTAATATCTTATAATCTGTAGTTAATAGAATAATCATGAAGACATACATTAAAAATTTTTTTGGACTGAAGATAAATGAAAAGCTTTCTAGGTAGCACCACATTCAGAATCTCGTCTATAAACTAAACATTGCACTATTTGCTATAAATACAGTGTGTATAAAAACTAATAATCTGGTTTAGAAAATCATACGTAATACGTTATTTGAGACATGTATGTGAGCCGTAAGGTTGGAAAGAGCAAACTCAAGAGTTTTACATGGTTCCCGCTAGGTAGCAGCAGTGTGTGCCCACTTGAGTTCCAGTAAAAATTGTGTCGCGACAATAGAAAGTGTTTTGTGTTCTACGTTTTGCGCAGTGTGGGTCAGCGATAACTGTTCAGCGTGACTTTCGTACTGGGTATGGTGTGGATCCACTTACAGCATAGAGCATTAGACGATGGCACGAACAAGTCCGAGAAACAGGTTGTTTGTGTAAAGGCAAACCGCCGGGCCGTCCGCGAGTGTCTGACACAGACGTCGAACGCATCCGCCATAGTTTCACAAGGAGTCCGCAGATATTCGTTCGCTGTGCGGCTTGACAGCTCAACCTGCCCCCGATGACCGTCTGGTGTGTGTTGCGTCGACGTTTACACATGAAACCGTACAAAATTCAGCTACTGCAGGCTCTTTGTGGAGGTGACAAACAACAACGTGTGGAGTTCTGTAATTTCGTTCTTGGCAAGATGGAGGATGACAGTTTCCTTCCACGCTTAGTGTTTAGTGACGAGGCAACATTCCATTTAAATGAAAAGGTGAACCGTCATAATGGGAGAATATGGGGTACAGAACAACCACATGAATTTGTACAAAATAGGAGGGACTCTCCAAAATTTAATGTCTTTTCTGCTGTTTCGTGGGAAAAGATGTATGGTCCATTTTTTTTCGCCGAGAATAGTGTTACAGGAAGCACATATCTCAATATGCTTGAGAACTTTCTTTTCCCACAGTTGGAGACTGATTCGAACGACTTCATTTACCAACAGGATGGGGCACCGCGTCACTGGCATCTGGAAGTGTGAGAATTTTTAAATTAAAGGATTACTGAACGGTGGATTGGTCGCACTGGACCAAATGATTCAGCTTTACCTTACTGGCCTACAACGCCACCGGACCTCACTGTAGGTGATTATTTCTTGTGGGGGTTTATTGTTCATGTGCTTCCGTTCCCAACAGCAATGAATGAAGTGAAACGTCGCATAACAGCAGCTATGGAAGCTTCAAAAATGGCTCTGAGAACTATGGGACTTAACGTCTGAGGTCATCAGTCCCCTAGAACTTAGAACTACTTAAACCTAACTAACCTAAGGACATCACACACATCCATGCTCGAGGCAGGATTCAAACCTGCGACCGTAGCGGTCGCGGGGTTCCAGACTGAAGCGCCTAGAACCGCACGGCCATTCCGACCGGCCGCTGTGGAAGCTGTAACGCAGTGTGGCAACAATTTGAATACCACATTGACATGTACCGTGTATCTCAAGGGGGCCATATTGAACACCTATGAAGAGGTATGAAAAAACTTTTTCAGGTTCCCGTTCATCAAAAAATACATTGTGTATGTTTGTCAGATGATTCTTTTTGACACACTCTGTATTACTTCAGTTGTGTTGTACACCGAAATGCGGAAGCTCGTTCCCTTAGCATACCTTGATCTTATTTTATCTTACATTACATCGAAGGCCTCCGAAAGTATGGAACTTGTTTCATGATGAGTTTGAGGAAGAGATAGGGGACCTAGTGATAGAGTCCGTGTTGAACAGACTTGCGATCCTTCAAAAATGGTTCAAATGGCTCTGAACACTACGGGACTTATCATCTGAGATCATCAATCCTCTAGACATAAGTACTGAAACCTAACTAACCTAAGGACATCACACAGATTTAAGCCCGGGGAAGGATTAGAACCTGCGAACGTAGCAGTCGCGCGGTTCCAGACTAAAGAGCCTAGAACCGCTCGGCTACCGCGGCCGGTTCCATAGGGGACCTGTTGTTACAAAAAAATTTATGTAAAAACAAATATTGTTATCCTAGCATAAATGATGTTGGTTAAAGTGTTCGAGTCCTTCCACACCATTTCCATAATCCTGGTAATTCCCGATTCCAGTTTCGTGGTACAAGGTGTAGATTCATTAAAAGGAAAAAAAACTGCTTGCAATCATTGTTCTAGCTTCCCGAAATTCCAACTATGATGTTTTTGCACGTATACTCTTTCGTTGGAGCTGTCTACAATAACGTGGACACATTCAAAAGCAACTTGCAAATTTATGACGCGAACAAAGAATGAAAACACAATTTGCATTTGGCCAACACCTCTTCAGCCACTGAGCATAAAAAAAAAAAAAAAATACTGTGTGTGTACTACTCCGTAAATTTTACATTTAATAAGCCAGCCAAACTGGAAAAAAAGGAAATAGCAATGAAGCCCAGAGTTTCCAATCTAAATTGAAAGCCTTCCTTGTGCTACACTTCTTTAATTATGTATAGGAGTTTCTCAGTGCAATTTAGAACCTTGCACTGTAACATATAACTAATTGGATTAGTGTTTTAATTTACTGTGATTTTCTAAATTTTTACCATATTCTTTACTGGTTTCTAAATTTTGTCGTTAGTTTTCTGTAAATTACATAGTGACGCTATTGATGGCAAAATAACATTAACTCACATGGTCAGATAATATCTGATGTATTTAAATTATATCTTCCCATTAACATTTAGTATGATGTGGCATACTTTATGCTATATGGAAACAAAAAATAATGAATGGAAATGGAAACCAGTGCACTTTTATTGGACATAACCATGGTAGTCAATTTTATTTACATTTACAGGCTGCAATAAATATTAAATAAATACATAAATAATGTAAATGATAATTATATACAAGCAATTATGAGACATAAATTACGTACAAGAATCATTTTAGAATATCACTTTGGTGACAAGCAGTACGCATGCACTCCCATAATAAACAGCATTCTGCACATATCGGGTCAAGTCTACATATAATACCAAAATAAAATCTCTCATTACCAGAAATTATTTGCAGATTTCAGCCAGGTACTTTAATGACACAATTACTTTAAAACACGTTTGACAGCTAGTGTTTTTTCGATTATACATCTTCATAGGCTTCATTGTCTTTCTTGTCTCGGAAACAGTGATACCTTTCACCACTGATAGGTAGAGGTAATATTCAGGAAACATAACGGTAAAATAATTTGTTTTTGCCTAACCTAATCACGTTTAAGTTTTTAGATCACCAACTTCTACTGTGTCGAATGGTTATCTTGAAATCATTTTGCTGGACAGGAGGACAATGCGTTATCCTATCTATAGCAGTCAGCTCTGAATGGCAATGTAGTGACCCCACCGAGAAGGCGCAACGCATATGGTCAGACTTACTATCAATGGTGTCCAAAGTAGAGGGTAGGCGAGCAGTGTGAATCTTTGCATCCTGAGTGGCATCTCTTCAGCCACCACTGTCTGCAACCACATGTATATTCTGGCGATCTGCTACTTTATAAGGTGGATTTCTGTGGTTCGGAGCTGGAATATCAGAAGGCGAGAAGGAGTACTGGTAATGGCTGCATTCCTGAAACTGTTTGCAGCAAGAAATTGCTGCAGAAGTGAGAAGATACATGGTACGAATGTCATACTCCATCAGATGTCGTAGTAACTGGACGTCATGTTGCGATATGGTGGGTTGGATATTTCATCACGTATCATCTTAGATCGACAGTTCAGTGAGGAATAGCCTCGAATGGGGAAGTACAAAGTGGGAAATATGATTGTGACAATTAAACAGCAATGCTCCAGATAGGTGCCAGTGGTATCCTACGTGGATGAGCTCGGCGTACTTCCGATGATATACACCTGAAGATGACCAGACAGCTCTGCATCCAAGTATCGTGACAAAAGTTCAGTTCTCCCCAGAGTTCTATGCCACAATTCAAAGGGGTTTGATAAAGTGCTGTGCTGTATGGAAGGATGGTGGACTGGACATGTAATCCTTTCGGTGCTGTCCTGCGTCACGAGCGGAGTAGAATATTCCTAGAATCAACGTGTACGAATTGGAGGTGTGACTGTCATTGCTGTACTGTGTTGGAACACAGTGGGTCGCCAAGTGAAGAGGAGGATTACACGTGCCTCAGGCTTTCTTTTTGTCTTCTTTGTTGAGGGAGTTGGCCTTACCGCCATCTTCCTTGTCGAGGGAGTTGGCCTTCTCGCCGAAGGACTTCCCCGCCTTGGCGTTCATTTTGCTGTACTTCTCGAGGGCCTCGGTGACGAAGGCGGCCGCCTGGGTGAGTCGGTCGTCCTCGAGGAAGGCCCTCACGGACTCGCGCACCTGCGCCCTGCCGAAGGGGAACCCCAGGAAGGTGAGCGTGCAGAGCGGCGTGAAGGTGCAGACGGCGACGGTGAAGCCGCCGCCCAGCAGCACCACCAGCGAGAAGCCCAGCAGCCACAGGCCGACCGTGCCGATCAGCTTGAGACCGAACTTGGGCAGGAAGTGCAGGAAGACGGAGGTGAAGGCGTTCCAGGGGCCGGGCGGCAGCAGCGAGTGCAGCTGCTGCTCCACGGGCACCAGGAAGCCCTCGTAGCCGGTCTGGATGGTGAAGCCGGGGTCGGCGGGGCCGTAGTGCGTGTAGGGCGCCCCGGGGTCCACCGAGGGCGGCGGCAGCGGCACG
Source organism: Schistocerca serialis cubense (assembly GCF_023864345.2). Lineage (NCBI taxonomy): Eukaryota > Metazoa > Arthropoda > Insecta > Orthoptera > Acrididae > Schistocerca > Schistocerca serialis. The sequence continues at coordinate 177,643,468 of NC_064647.1, read as the reverse complement.
CCAGGGTACGGCACCGGCCCCTCGGCCACCGCCCCCAGCACGCCCACCCCCAGAACCAGCAGCCACGCCGACACTCGCCTCATCTGCAACACACACACACACACACCACTTACTGCAATGGTGCCCTCAGAACAAACACTCCAATTGGATGGCTAAGGCGCGTCAGTGGCAGTCAGTCACAATACATCTACATCTACAAGGTGGCAATTATTGGGAATAATATCATCATAACTTCTGAATGGTTTGTGTCAGGACGTTCAAACTGGACAGTTGGACATGGGGCTTGTTGGGGATTAGTATGGGCTGTATGGTTTGGTTTAGCGACGAATCTAACTTTCATTTGCTTGGGTTCGTCAATATGCAAAATTGGCGCATTTTGGGGACTGAGAATCCTCGATGCATGACTGTGTGATGTGCATTGTCCGGTGACGGAATAATCGGTGCGATATTCCTCGATGGTAGGGTGGCTACCAAACGCTATGTGAAGGTTTTTGTGATGTCGTCAGTCATACGATCACAACACCGCCTGTGAGACCGACCTGCCGGATGCGATTCCCTCGATAAACGGAAGAACGGCTGTGTTAGCCAAAGAGTACACAGCCAGTCGCAGTACTTACTCACCACTAGTTCACTTCATGTGCAACAGGAGAGTAGTACAGATGTGCCAGTCTACAGTTCGTAACCGCGCTCAGTGGTCAGCCAGCGCCGATGTTAATCAGTCATCGTCTGCAGTTCAGTCATCGCTGCCATCACGTCTTTGTAACTCCGTTCCCAGTTAATCTTCAAATTCACCGGATTCGACATTCAATATTACGAGAGATTAATTCGTCACTGCAGGCTTTGTGACTTGTAAATTATGTCATTCTACAGACGCTTAGTCTAGTCAGCGTCTTCTATAATTGTCAACCAGCTGATCATGGACTACAGCAAAGTTAAGTAATAAATACTTTCTTATTTTGTACTCCTGCTAATTAATTGTGTTTTCCTGTTGTACCTACGAAGCAGTCTTGGCATAGTAGAACCCACGTTTCCACCTCCTTGGCTACCTCATATTTGGCACCTCATGTTGATTGACTCGATTGTGGTGGAAGATCGAGAGCCATCAGTTTTGAGATACACTCATGCTCATAAATTAAGGATAATGCTCATACATGGTGAAACAATGTAGTGCATTTGACCTGCAGCCTTCGCACGGTGGCGCTGGCAGCACTCAACATACGCAGAGGTGTGTTGGTGCATGTCAAATGGCTGGTTCAAATGGCTCTGAGCACTATGGGACTCAACTGCTGAGGTCATTAGTCCCCTAGAACTTAGAACTAGTTAAACCTAACTAACCTAAGGACATCACAAACATCCATGCCCGAGGCAGGATTCGAACCTGCGACCGTAGCGGTCTTGCGGTTCCAGACTGCAGCGCCTTTAACCGCACGGCCACTTCGGCCGGCGGTGCATGTCAGAGTATGGTGCAGCGAGTAAGTATGCAGACGGTTTCGGACTGCTAATGGTGACTGTGTGTTTAAAACGGCTCAAAGAACACATATTGATGACGTTATCAGGGGTAGAATACTAGGGCGACTGGAACACAGCAGGCCGTAGCACGGGCCCTCTGTGTGTCACAAAGTGTGATCTCACAATTATGACAACGATTTCAGCAGACAGGAAACGTTTCCAGGGGCTACAGTACGGGACTTCCACGGTGTACAACACGACAAGAAGACCGATACCTCACCATCGGTGCCCGTAGACGGCCACAGAGTACTTGTTTGTGACCTTACCGCAGTTACTGGAACAGTTGTCTCCAGACACACGGTCTACAGACGACTGAACAGACACGGGTTATTCGCCCGGAGACCTGCAAGGTGCATTCCACTGACCCCTGGTCATAGGAGAGCCCGTAAAGCCTGGTGTCAAGAACACAGTACAAGGTCATTAGAACAGTGGTCCCAGGTTATGTTCACGGATGAGTCCAGGTATAGTCTGAACAGTGATTCTCGCCATGTTTTCATCTGGCGTGAACCAGGAACTAGATACCAACCCCTTAATGTCCTTGAAAGAGACCTGTATGGAGGTCGTGGGATGGGATTGGTGCACGTACACCCCTGCATGTCTTTGACAGAGGAACTGTAACAGGTCAGGTGTATAGGGTCGTCATTTTGCACTAGTATGTCCACCGTTTCAGGGGTGCACAGCCCCACCGTGCTACCATCGTCGAGGAGCACCTGGAAACAGAAGATATCAGGCGAATGGTGTGGCCTGCCTGTTCTCCAGACCTAAACCCCATCGAGCACGTCTGGGATGCTCTCGGTCGACGTATCGCTGCACATCTTCAAACCGCTAAGACACTTCAGGAGCTCCGACATGCACTGGTGCAAGAATGGGAGGCTATACCCCAGCAGCTGCTCGACCACTTGATCCAGAGTATGCCAACCCGTTGTGCGGCCTGTGTACGTGTGCATGGCGATCATATTCTATATTGATGTCGGGGTACATGCGCAGGAAACAACGGCGTATTGTAGCACATTTCTTTCAGGACAGTTTTCTCAACTTATCACTAATACCGTGGACTTACAGATCTGTGTCGTGTGCATTCCCTATGTGCCTATGCTATTAGCGCCAGTTCTGTGTAGTGCCACGTTGTGTGGCACCACATTCTGCCATTATCCTTAATTTAAGGACATGAGTGTAGTTCAGTAATTGTCACCCTGTACGTACACACTCAGTAAGTCACAGTGTGGTGTGTGGCAGATGGTATCTGGCACCACTACTAGTAATTCTCCATCATTTTCGACTCTAGCATGGAGCGGCGGAGCAACGGCCTTCTATACACCTCCGTATCTCTCTCTCAGCTTACCTTCGTGGTCCGTTCATGAAACGTATATTGGAAGGAGTGATCATTCTGTAGCCAGCTTCAAGTGCCCATTCTCTAAATTTTCTCAATAGTTTTCCTCGAAAACATCGGCGCCTTCTCTTCAGGAATTCTCATATGATTTAACGAGGTATCTCTGTTAACATATCTGCCTGTTGATGGAACTTACCAGTAACCAGCCTGATCCTCAAATCTTTGGATGTCTTCCTTTAACCTGGTTTGGATCCAAACACTCTAGCAGTACTCAAGAATGGATCGCACTATTCTTCTATACGCTGTCTCCTTTACAGATGAACCACACTTTCCTAAAATTCTCTCAATAAACCAAAGTTCTTCATCGATTCACTTCAAAATTTTAGATAATACTCTAATTAGCTTTCGGGTGGACATAGGCCTTTACCAGACCAATTTACATATTTTTATACGATAAACATTCAAACAGGCATGCTCTATATATTTTTTTTAAAAAAGCCATGTATAGGTTTTCTGTAAAAGTCGATTGCTAAGAAAAAACATGCTGTGGTGAAAACGAGTGGTTTTGATCTCTTTCTCGCAGCCATCTGTAACTAAGATAGCAGAGCACCTAAACCATTACACATTTCCTCTATGTCATATACATTCTCTCTCATCACACATATTTTCAAACAAAATTGTTTTATGTTCTTCCTCACTGTCGGTTTTACAGAAAACACGAAAGTTGTATTTATAGCTTATCGGCCAATTAGAATACTTCTGCGAAATGTGAACTATCCTAAACTTTGCAAAGCTACCCATGCACAGATTAAAATTACGCAAAATTCTGTCCTTTCAGATCCATCAGCTGGAGAGGACTCTCTCATACCCCGTATACCAATGACGCCAAGCGCTTTATTAATTTTTTTCAACAGACTTCAGGCCCCCAAGCAAGGTTTCGTTTGCCTTAACAATGTACAAAGCCTAATATCAGGGAGAGGAGTAAGAGTACCAAATAGCATGGTACGGTCATGGAGACGGTGGAAGATGAACAGAGAAAGAGGGGAAGTAATTATACATATAGAGAGAGAGAGGCAGGAGGAGGGGGAGATGAACAAAGAGGGGGGAAGTACACTACTCGCCATTAAATTGCTACACCAATAAGAAATGCGTCCGCAGCTCGTGGTCGTGCGGTAGCGTTCTCGCTTCCCGCGCCCGGGTTCACGAGTTCGATTCCCGGCGGGGTCAGGGATTTTCACTGCCTCGTGATGACTGGGTGTTGTGTGCTGTCCTTAGGTTAGTTAGGTTTAAGTAGTTCTAAGTTCTAGGGGACTGATGACCAGAGATGTTAAGTCCCATCGTGCTCAGAGCCATTTGAACCATTTAAGAAATGCAGATGATAAACGGGTATTCACTGGACAAATATATTATACTAGAACTGACACGTGATTACATTTTCACGCAATTTGGGTGCATAGATCCTGAGAAATCAGTACCCAGAACAACCACTTCTAGCCGTAATAACGGCCTTGATACGTCTGGGGATTGAGTAAGACAGAGCTTGGATGGCTTGTACAGGTACAGCTGCCCATACAGCTGCAATACGATACCACTGCACTAACTGGCGTATTGTGACGAGCCAGTTGCTCGGCCACAATTGACCAGATGTTTTGAGTTGCTGAGAGATCTGGAGAATGTGCTGGACAGGGCAGCAGTCGAACAATTTCTGTATCCAGAAAGGCCCATACACGACCTGCAACATGCGGTCGTGGATTATCCTGCTGAAATGTAGGGTTTCGCAGGGATCGAATGAAGGGTAGAGCCACGGGTCATAACACATCTGAAATGTAACGTCCACTGTTCAAAGTGCCGTCAATGCGATCAAGAGGTGACCGAGACGTGTAACCAATGGCAGCCCGTACCATCACGCCGGGTGATACGCCAGTATGGCGATGACGACGCGATGTCACCAAACACGGATGCGACCATCATGATGGTGTCAACAGATGCACTGTGAAGGGTAACTGCAGCCATGATCTCCGAGCTGTAAGTCCATGCTGCTGCAAACGTCGTCGAACGGTTCGTGCAGATGGTTGTTGTCTTGCAAACGTCCTCATCTGTTGACTCAGGGATCGAGACGTGGCTGCACGATCCGTTACAGCCATGCGGATAAGATGCCTTTCATCTCAACTGCTAGTGATACGAGGCCGTTGGGATCCAGCACGGCGTTCCGTATTACCCTCCTGAACCCACCGATTCCAATTCTGCTAATAGTCATTGGATCTCGACCGACGTGAGCAGCAATGTCGCGATACGATAAACAACAATCGCGATAGGCTACAATCCGACCTTTATCAAAGTCGGAAACGTGATGGTACGCATTTCTTCTCCTTACACGAGGCAACACAACAACGTTTCACCAGGCAACGCCGGTCAACTTCAGTTTGTGTATGAGAAATCGGTTGGAAACTTTCCTCATGTCAGCACGTTGTAGGTATCGCCACCGGCGCCAACCTTGTGTGAATGCTCTGAATATTACAGCATCTTCTTCCTGTCGGTTAAATTTCGCGTCTGTAGCACGTTATCTTTGTGGTGTAGCAATTTTAACGGCCATTAGTTAAGATAATTGACACAGAGAAAGTGAGGGTTGGGGGCGGGGGGGTTGGGGAGGAGTTTAGGATGTATATTCAATTCCCATACATATTCAGCAACTGCGAAGCATTGCTGACGTGGCTAGTTTGTGTATGCGGATAATAAGAGCGGTTCTATCACATTTCTCTGGGGAACCTCTGACGATACCCTTGTCTCTGATCAACACACGCCGTTGAAGACAACGTACTGAGTTCTACTACGTAAGAAGTCTTCGAGCCACTTACATATCTGGGAACCTATTCCGCCCTCTCGTATATTGGTTAAGAGTCTACAGAGGGACACAGTGTCAAGTAATTTTCCTGAAATCTAGGGATATGGACTCTGCCTGTGGGCCTTCAGCTATGGCTCGTAAGATATCCTGTGAGAAAAGCGCAAGCTGAGCTTCGCACAGTGCTGATTTGTGGACAGAAGATTTCCTGTCTCAAGAATGTATTCAAGAATTCCAAGCAGTTCGGTCTCACTCGCCTTCAGGAGGATGAGTATCGGAGGAATGCAACTCAACCGGTGCGTAGCCACTTCTTCGTGGCTAAGGAAACATCATACTTGGCTACGTCACAATACAGCACAGCCGTGCCATCATCAATGGGTATTATTTACCAAAATTTGCGAAATGTGAACATATTTTGAGTGAGAACTGATCTACGAAAATTAGGCCTAAAGAGCAGGTTTTGCTTGTTGCTGTCATTTTAATATTTTTACTTTATAAGCCTATGTATCGCTATTCTCATAATTTTACATTATAAGCTTGTGTAAATCTATTTTTACATTACGATGTAATAGCGCTCTACCAAAACTACGGTTCGGGGGTTTTCGTAAAGTACATAACTGACGTAGTAAGTTCTAGGACTACCTGTAGTATTGCTGAAACATAAATGAATTCGTGAGAGAGAAACTCGGAGACGACGATTTCTCTTTTTTATTATTATTATTATTACTCACATATGGGCCTAATAGCACCATGCGAGGTACCATCAGTCAATGTCGCTTTTAATACTTGGGATTCCTTTGAGCCCAAAATTTGTTTCATCCTTTCAGAATGAAGTCTCTTTCTCTCATCAGACCACAGTGTTCTAGTCCCTTTTCTAATTTCCCTCTGACTAATTTTGCAATCACTTATCTTTTGTCTGAATGTTTCCCTATCTGTAACGTGTGCCTGAGTTATACCGGCTACTTTAAGATCCTCCTTAATCTCAGCGATCCATTTAATTGGCTCAGTTTTGTCATTACTTCTGTTTTCGTAGCTTTCTACTATTTGTTTCGTCAACCTAGTAAGTGTCATTCTTTTAATGTGTCCACAAAATCTAAGTATTCTGTTTCTCATGTCACTATGTATGCCTGTGTATTCTTCTATTCCTTTATTACTTCACAGCCTATAAGTTTCTCTGTCAGTAATTTTGGGGCCTAATATTTTCCTAATAATCTTTCTTTCTTCCTTCTGAATTCGTTTAGTATCCCTATTTCTATTTAAAACTAAAGTTTATGCTCCGTAAAGACTTTCACGTTTGATTGCAGTGTTGTAACACCTCTTCAGTTTTCGTTTGTTTGTTCTGTAAGTAATAAAAATTATTTGATCGCTTAACTTCTCCACTTTTCTGTAATCAAAGCCATTACTATTGATGCAAGTACAGCTTACATGCACAAACATAAAATGTATGTGTCATTAATGTTGTTATTTTGTACTCAATAGAACGTTCTTCATCATGGTCAAAGATAAGAGTTTCCTGTTATTACTGGTAAGTGGGACGTTATTTATGAATAACAGAAATATGTTTTATACTCGTATAAGCTCGATAAAGTACTGAAGGAATGTTTGGTACGTTTTTGTATTGCGCTTCTTTTAATTTCACCTATTTTTATTTAGGAAATTAAGTTTTGTAGAGTTACATGATAAATCTATATTGGTTTTTTTTCTTTAATTTTCGCTACAACATTCATTTGTTTCACCTACAAATCAAGCATTTTCGAACAGAACCTGGATTACATACTGACAATTTCAATTTTGCTACACATACTATTTCCTTTTAAGTAACACACAGGAGGATAAGTATGTTGGACAAAAATGTTACGAAGGTTACACTGTCCTTTATCTGTCCTCGCTCATTTTCTAGATGGTTCACCGCTTCCGGTTTGTAGGGGAGTGTAGTAGGTCACTAATCGCATACACAAACAAAATGATCCAGATGTGGTAGCGCCTGATGGGCATGCAACACACGTAACGCAACGGTAAGGCGGGCATGTTCTTATCTGACGAAGGCTACTAGGTTCAAAAATGGTTCAAATGGCTCTGAGCACTATGGGACTTAACTTCTGAGGTCATCAGTCCCCTAGAACTTAGAACTACTTAAACCTAACTAACTTAAGGACATCACACACATCCATGCCCGAGGCAGGATTCGAACCTGCGACCGTAGCTCCTAGAACCGCTCGGCCATAGCGGCCGGCGACTACTACGTAAACTACCGTAGTCTACACTTACTTATGATAGTCTGTCGTAGCCAACATGAAGTTTACAGCTCCGTCTACAACCAGCCGATGTTTACTCATCGCTTAATATTCATCTTTTGGATCTGCAGCCCCTGTCTTTCCTTCCGTGTTTGCAGTTAAGTTATAGGAGATAAGGTCCGCCTCTTATGCGGAAACACTGTTTCTTCTTGTTACCCAAACATCTTTCGGCGCATCTCTGCCATCACTGTGGGTTTTGATTATTGCAAAATGTAAAAAGTGAACATATTTTAGCTTGTAACTGACCTAACAATGTGAGGCTTGAATAAAGTTTTTGTTCGTTTTTCTTCTTACCGTGATTTTGGATTATATGGTTTTGCAGTACCATCTCTATAGTGTCCGACACTGACAGCTTGTCATCTGCAAACCAAACGATGTAAATGTAAATTTCATCGACGAGTTAACAGATCCCTTGGTTTTTAAGAAACGTGATTCTGGTGTGTCAAAATGTGTTGCATATATATTTGTTATGACTCATGGTTTGTTGTGACTGATCCTTCTTCTTTTGCGTTCTGAGGGCACTGCACACACATATTAATGTACTTTGTGTAGTTTCGTTTTTACAAAACGCCTTTTCACTTCGCAAGAGGCGGCGAACACTATGTTGCTGTTTTTCCTAAGCCCGTCGGTGCCGAATTTAAATTTTGTTTACTCTCTCTCTCTCTCTCTCTCTCTCTCTCTCTCTCTCTCTGTGTGTGTGTGCGTGTGTGTGTGTGTGTGTTAAATAATGTGACTTTGCGGAGTTTCTGTACGTGCAACTTCTCTTCTGTTGTCAGTTTTTGGTATAGGCTGTGGGTGGATTTCAGTATTTTTAAATCTGTTGCTGTTGTAGTTGGGTGATGGTTGCGGGCTATTAAGCTGTCCACAAATGTTCCATGGGTGCTGTTACTTTTTAGGGCTCTGAGGTCTTCTGAGCATCTTGTTTTGAAGTTCTTGCATGTTTTTCTTATTGCCAATTTTGTTGTATGTGAGTTAATTTATTCCTGATCTATTTAATTTATCTGTGGGTGTCCCCTGTGTTGTTCTGAGTTTTTCTGTGTTGCGTTGTCTGCTCTGTGTTCTATTTGGATTCCCTGTTTTTTCGGTACGTTGCCTATTCTGTGTACAATTTTGTTATTGTAGGTGAATGTGTGTCATTTTGTTTTGTGTGTGTGTTGTTGCGCTGTTGTGTCTCCCTTGTGGTCATTGTTTGTATGTTTTGCTCATCTTTGTTGTGTGAGGTTTCGTGTACGTGTTGTATGTTCGCTTCTTTTCCGTTTACAAACCTATGTCCAATAATCATAACTTTATGTTTAAACTGCAAACGCGGCAAATATAAGGGCAGCAAGTTCAAATGATAAATGAAAGGGGAAGAGCTTCTAGCCTGCACACAAAGCAGCTTCGCAGCCTTCGCGCATCTGCCCGCGTTCTGCATGGCTGTGCGAGCCACGCACTGTGACATTAGGTGAGGCAGTGTCGGACACTTCCCCTTGTCGCTCGCTGCCGAAGCTGAGTGAACCCAATGCGGGTCCAGGGCTGTAGCTTACGTGGGCCAATGTTATGGTAATGTGTGGCGTCAGTTATCTTCCCGACGCGCCAGTACTGGTCTATAGTTGTGCAATGTTGCTAATGGATCAGGCTATTGCAAGCAGAGTTCGCGCAAAGGAACTTAAAGCACAGAAACACATTCTCGTCCTGAGCACGGAGCGATTCCGTCATCTCACTAGGGAATGGTCCGATACGTCGAAACCTACACTGAAATTTATCACATATGAAGAATACATCGATAGAAATGTACTGTCAAAATTTTAACTGCTAAGGCGCAACACTTCAGTTGATCAATGAAAGGAGGAAGTAGAAAATGTTCAGAGAAATTCAGGAATACAGAAATATAAGTCGCTGGGGAATGAAATAAACATGAAGCGCAGGGAAGCTTAGACGAAATGTCTGCATGAAAAATGCGAAGAAATCGAAAAATAAATAATTGTTGGAAGGACTGACTCAGCAAATAGGAGGCCAAAATAACCTTCGGTGAAATTAAAAACAAGGGTCGTAAATTTAAGAGTGCCACGGGAATTCCTCTGTTAAATGCAGGGGAGAGAGCAGATAGGTGGAAAGAATACACTGAAGGTCCCTATGAGGGGCAAGATTTGTCTGATGTGATAGAAGAAGAAACAGGAGTTGTTTTAGAAGAGATGGGGGATCCAGTATTATAAACACAATTTAAGAGAGCTTTATAGGACTTAAAATTAAGTAAGACCGAAGGGATAGATAACATTCCATCAAAATTTCTGAAATAATTGGGGGAAATGGCAACAAAACGACTATTCACGTTGGTATGTAAATACTATCTAAGTTTCGGAAACATATCATCCACACAATTCCGAAGACTGCATGAGCTGACAAGTGCGAGAATTATCGCAAAGTGAGCTTAACAGTTCATACATCCAAGTTGCCGACAAGAATAATATACAGAAGAATGGAGAAGAAAATTGAGGGTGTGCTAGATGACGATCAGTTTGGCTTTAGATAAGGTGAAGGCACGAGAGAGGCAATTATGACGTTGCGGGTGATATTGGAAGCAAGACTGAAGAAAAATCAAGACACGTTCATAGGATTTGTCGATCTCGAAAATGCGTTCGACAATGTAAAATAGTGCAAGGTGTTCGAAATTCTGAGAAAACTAGGGGTAAACTATACGCAGAGACGTGTAATATCTTGCATCAATGGCGATAACAGGCAAAAGTCCTCGAGATACTCGTTTCCCGGAATGGATCAACTGCCTACATATATGTGTTACTTCCTAAGGGACCAAACTGCTGAGGTCATCGGTTCTTAGACTTACAGAGTACTTGAACTAACGACACACACACACCCATGCCCGAGGGAGGACTCGAACCTCCGGCGGGAGAGGCCTCTAACAGCACGGCCGCTCCTCGCGGCCCTACATACATAATTATGTTTGTAAGGATCCCTCAGTGCGCCATTCCTACTCCCACCTGGCCAATTTTTGTTCCACTAAATATCCTTCTGCAAGCTCGTGGTCCAATTTGTTTTACTTTGTTTATGGCTCTATTTCTTTTCCGGTGCTCTGCTGAAAACTATAAGTTTCGAAGTGTATATCTGTCAAATTTTTGTTAGTACTGGCATAACCTGATAACCCAATCGTTTGCAGACTCGCTGGCTGTAGCTTACATCTTACGCTGGATATGCGTACATGAGTGCGCAGACTTCAGCTGTTTTCTTACCACGCGGTGGTCGCTAGCAGCGAAACTCCCACCACTACCGTTTTCCCCTCCCCAAACCGTAAATCTGCGCTAGTACGGGACGCGTTTTGGTGGTCCAGCTATTGTGTGGAAAGGCTTAATGTTCCATCCGAGTAACGATCTCCGAATCTTTGGACATGGTACACTCAATCGTCAATATTGACACCCTACTTCTTCCTCATGCGCTTCTTTTCAGGAGTGCAGTCGGTGCTGACTTCATTTATGAATTTCACTGTGGGACCACATCAAACAACGCAACTGTAGAAGCTCATTGAACGAGAGGATATTCGGCGGGTAGACTGGCCCGCCCGTTTCTCTGGCTCAAATCCCATTTAGCATTTGTGGCAATCACTTCAACTGACGAATTTCTACTTAATACTTTCTAGCCAGGAAGAAATTGATGCAGTCGGATAAGTAGGACTAAAATAGTAACGAATGTCGAATCAAACAGCTTTCAGCTGTGTAGTTTCCAAACTTATTTTATTGGGCTACCTACTTCGGTGATATATTACGCGATCTTCAGGCACCCTGACCGACCTATAGGAACAAAATAACCTCGGTTCCGCTCAAAATAGGGGCCAACATTCAGAGACTGGTATCTGTAGATTTCCACGTCATACAGTCACTGAAATTTAGCAGATGACGTCTTAAGTGATTGTTGTATCACGTAGAAATCCACAGATACCAGTCTTTCAATGCTGGCCCCTATTTTGACCGGAACCGAGGTTGGAATCTTCCTATAGGTCGGTCAGGGAGCTTGAAGATGGCGTAATATATCGCCGAAACTGATAGCCGAAGAGCCGGCCGGTGTGGCCGTGCGGTTAAAGGCGCTTCAGTCTGGAACCGCGTGACCGCTACGGTCGCAGGTTCGAATCCTGCCTCGGGCATGGATGTGTGTGATGTCCTTAGGTTAGTTAGGTTTAATTAGTTCTAAGTTCTAGGCGACTGATGTTCTCAGAAGTTAAGTCGCATAGTGCTCAGAGCCATTTGAACCATTTTGATAGCCGAAGAAAATAAGTTTGCAAATTACACGCCTGAAAGGTGCTTGCTTTGACATTCTGTACTGAACAGCCGATGTTCAGCAACCATCTCTGAAGAGAGGGACATACAGGGAAAATAGTAATGTGTTAATTAGTGTTAACACAAATCATGAAATATCATGTGAACTGACTCGTTCCACATTATTTCAATAAAAGAATCGTTCATATGATCTATGGGACATGTAAATAACTAACGTCCAAGTGCACCGGCAACCATCTAGCAGTCATTAGCCGCCCTGGAGGAGGAAAGCGACGCCCAGTCACAAGAACTCCTTAACCAACCTTGTGGCCAGCATGGGAACACGTTGCAGGACATGCATTTCCGCCTGTGATGTTCACACACACGATTAAGAACCACGTCCCGCCGCATGTAACGTCCAGGACACCATGAGGAATCGTGTTGACTTCAGAGTAATTAATGTCTTTCAAAAAAAGGGTCATTTGTCATAGTGAATTTCTTTCAGTTACTTCTGTAATATACCGAAGCAGTTATTTCCACACGCGATCCTAGTTTCATCGAGCTATGTTAGTATTTGACTGTGAGACATCACGTGAAAGTCGCATTCGACCTTAAGTTTTGCATATAGAGTTTATGTAAAATATTCAGGCCTACGGTCCCTTGGCAGTGTAATAAACGTTAGATCCTGAGTCAATCCAGTCAAAAGATATAGCCATTCATGTTAAATATTTTAAAACTCGAAAACTCACTCATAAAAAATTTCAGAAAGGATTCTGTGATTGGGGCATAACGATCGGTATAAAATGCTACAAATTAAAAAAAAGAAAAAACAGTTTTCAGGTTTCTTATTTGTTAGCAACCGGTTTCGGCCCTTTCCTTAGACCTTCTTCATGCAATTCACCGCCATTCGGACTCCTTATATAAAATTTAGTTTGGAATTATAATGAATGAAACTTCGACGAATGTTTCTGTTGTCAGAACACGCCCCTGCCGGGCGTGTGAAACGATATCTTTTCAGGTAGATGTTTTCGTTTACGTTGAACCCGTTTTATTCAGCTTCGGAAACCACGTACCATGTTGCAGTCAAAGTGGAGACAACAGGGAGAAAGCCGTAATATTATAAATCCGAATTAAAACTGTGGCGGAACGGGACTCGAACCTGTGCCTTATGGCCTTTCGTGAGCAAGTACTCCACCGACTGAAACCAGCCGAACACGACTCACGACCTGTCCTCGCAGCTTGATCTGTGGCAGTACATCTCCAACTTTCCTAACTTCTGTGAAGTCGCGCTTGGATGCTTCAGTCGGCAGACCACTTACATCTGACATGTAAAGGTCCTAGGTTCGAATCCCGGTTCGGCACACAGTTTTAATCTACCAGGAAGTTTCAGATCAGTGCACACTTCGCTGCAGAACGAAATCCATTCTGGATTAAAAATCCGCATTTCAAAATGCTGTCGATCATCAGTACCTATAACCACACAAATGTTTAACTGAGACACAGGCCCACATACAGTACGTGTGATAGTGAAATAAACAGTCCCGGTATTGGAATAAAGACGGACTACTGGCAGTAGGACTCACGTTCTGCGAGTTCAGCACAAAATTATTTATACAGATGATATAATAATAATACTAATAATAATAATTTCGTGTGGCTCAATGACCTGGGATAAGCCTTTCAATTAGACACCACTACGACGATTTTTGTGAGCCAAACGTATCCCAGTTATCCAACTGGGGAAAGGGGACCTACAGTTTAAGGTGGAAACCGAACCATGTGTTGTTTATGGCGAATCATCACATCGTTGACACCTGAAGGATAGCTTAAAACGGAGACTGAAAAATTTGTGAACCGACCCAGATTTGATTCCGCAACCTTTCGGCTTCCAGGCACGCGCTTTGCGCCTAGGGCCGGCATGTATACAGATAGTTCATCAAAGGGGTTGTGATGAGTGAGTTTGCGAGTATCGAAATATGTGTCATACCTGGTCGCGTCTTTTGACTGCATTGACTTGATTATTATGATGATGAGTCCCATACTTCTTTACAGAGCGTAGGGGAGCGACGCGGGAGACCCGCGCCGCAATATTAGGCAAGGTCCTAGTGGAGGTGGTTCCCCATTGCCTTCCCCCGACCGTAATGGGGATTGACTCAGAAGCTTCAATTATTTACGTCGTCAAGGATCCATGTTATACACTGAAGCTGCAAATAAACTGGTACAGGCATGCGTATTCGAATACAGAGATATGTAAACGGGGAGAATACGGCGCTGCAGTCGGAAACACCTATATAACACAACAAGTGTCTGGCGCAGTTGTTAGATTGCTGCTACGATGGCACAATGGCAAGTTATCAAGATTTAAGTGAGTTTGAACATTGTGTTATAGTCGGCGCACTAGCGGTGGGACACGGCATTTCCGAGGTGGCGATGAAGTGGGGATTTTCTCTTACAACCATTTCACGAGTGTACCGTGAATATAAGGAATCGGGTAAAATCAAATCTCCGACATCGCCGCGGCCGGAAAAGGATCCTACAAGAACGGGACCAACGATGACTGAAGAGAATCGTTCAAATTTCCCAAAATTGCTGCAGATTTCAATGCTGGGCGATCAACAAGTGTCAGCGTGTGAACCATTGAACGAAACATCATTGACACGGGCTTTCGGAGCCGAAGGCCCAATCGTGTATCCTTGATGACTGCATCACACAAAGCATTGCGCCTCGCCTGGCACGTCAACACCGACACTGGACTGTTGATGACTGGAAACATGTTACCTGGTAGGACGAGTCTCGTTTGAAATTGTATCAAGCAGATGGAGGTGTATAGGTATGGAGACAACCTCATGAATCTATTGGTCCTGGGGTTCAAGCTGGTAGAGCTTCTGTAATGGTGTGATACGGGACCCCTGATACGTCTAGACATGACTCTGACAGGTGACGCGTACGTAAGCATACTGTCTGATAACCTGCATCCATTCATGTCCATTATGCATTCCGACTGACCTGGTCAATTGCAGCAGGACAATGCGACATCCCACACGTCCAGAATTGCTACAGAGTGGCTCCAGGAACACTCTTCTCAGTTTAAACAATTCCGTTGGCCACTAAATTCCCAGACATAATTACTGAGCATATCTGGGATGCCTTGCAACGTGCTACTCAAAAAAATGCTTCAAATGGCTCTGACCACTATGGGACTTAACTTCTGAGGTCATCAGTCCGCTAGAACTTAGAACTACTTAAACCTAACTAACGTAAGGACATCACACACATCCATGCCCGAGGCAGGATTCGAACCTGCGACCGTAGCGGTCGCGCGGTTCCAGACTGTAGCGCCTAGAACCGCTCGGGGACTGATGACCTGAGATGTTAAGTCCCATAGCGCTCAGAGCCATTTGAACCGTTTTTGAACGTAAACTGTCTGATCAGTCTGCCCTTCATACGAATCAATAATGCAACTTTTTCTTGCCCCCACCTGCGGAAGTATGACAAGTTTTAGAAACCCTTCGAGCAGTACTTTCATAAACTTCCCTCATTTCGTGCAGGTCACAAGCACATTTTTTAACTCACGAGTCGAGTCGTCAACTCTTTTTTGAGCAATCAGCCGAAATTTTCCTGATGGTTCTTCCGTACATAACAAATCGTAATGGAATATCTTTTCTGCTGAAGTTATGATTGCTGTGAAGGCATGACTAATTCTGTTGAAATCTGTTTTAGTACTTCGCCCCAGTAGGGATCTGATGTACGGCGGTTGGTACTGGCAACCAGTTTGATCGGTATTAATTACATAATCGACGTCTAAATTAGGGGCGAGTACATTCGTCTGCATCTAGAATCCTTCCGCAGCTACTAATACTTCGTCCATCGTTGCGAACTATTTGTAGTTGTCCAAATATTTGGAATTTTAACTACGAACCACAAGTGGAAAATTCATTTAAAGGAAGTATGCTCTATTCATTGAATTATTAATGAAACTACTGTGACGAAAATTATTTTTGAGTAATTTTAGGTGACATATACTATTTAATGATACTATACACGCCGAAATTAAAAAAAAATGGACGTGGGCGGTGAGTGACCTGCTTACCACCTGCATGCTAGTTATAAACCTCAGTCCCTGCAGTACGTTCGCCTGCTCGAAACAGTTTTAAGGTTATGGATACAAGTACGTAAAAAATTTCAACATCGATTGTCTCAGAAATCAGCGGCCGTCGCATGAAAAGCCGCTGGGCAGGTACTCAGAACGTGTCCCTCTGCAACAGACATAAGGTTCATTAAAATCCGCGATTAAAAGATCTGATGACCCCTTGTCGCTATGGTCTCAAATCCCAGATCAAAAGTACCTCGGGTTCTATACTCGAGACCATTTCGCACTGGAGACAACACGGAGTGTAGACTCCATACGAAAGCCAGCCCACATGTGATAGAAACAAGGATCCCACAGTAAATGCGCCTAAAAAATCGAGTACTCATTTGGCAGTGGTGAGGCCTGAGAATGGTGATAGTGTGCCGACCGAACTAGTCGTGCGATATAGTAAAGACATTCTGAAGACACCAGCTGTGGTGGTACTTTTTCTCCTGTATACCATTAGCTCAAATCCCTCTTTCGTGCAATAATATGAACATCCATAAATTAAGTTTCAATGCTTTCTAACTGCAGCACTAAGCCGGTGGCATAACAGCCAGGTCAATAAAGACAAGAAACGTCAGATACGGAAAATAACTCGCGAGTACAGTGGTAGAAGAGGCTGCCGTAAACAACTTGCTAAACATCATGAGCGGTGAGACTGGTTGTGGGGCTGCAGGCGCGTTTGAAGGTCCCTTTTGTGCATTTTCTTTTTTTTTTTTCAGCAACCCGAAAATCACTGCCTTTAGCGAAAACATGTTCTGTTACAAAAGTAAACTACAGTACATTTCCAACTAAAACTGTTCTATCAATTTTGGTTTGCACGGAGAGAGCGAGAGGAACTGAAAATTCGTGCGACGTCCATGCGCTGTAGCTTGAGTAGTGTTTTGTACGCCAGTTCGAGGGTGTTCCCCACCTCATAGACCACAAGTGTCCTGTATCAATTTCTCCTTCTCCACTTCCTCTACGCCACAGTGGCGCGTTTTAAACACTCGTCTGCATCCCGCAGAACAAATTGAGAGATGCGCCCCTACCCTGAAGAGCCAAAGACACTGGTACACCTGCCTAATATCGTGCAGCACCCCAGCGAACACGCAGAAGTGCCTCAACAGGTGTCTGAACTAGTGCTGGAGGGAACTGACACAGTCAATGCTGCAGCGCTGAGCATGAATACGTAAGAGTACGAGGGGTTGGAGACCTCTTCTGAACAGCATACCAAATTTGCTCAATGATGTACATGTCTGGGGAGTTTGGTGGACAGCGGAAGTGTTTAAACTCAGAGGAGTGTTCCTGGATCCACTCTGTAGCAATTCTGGATGTGTGGGGTATCGCATTGTTCTGCTGTAATTGCCCAGGTCAGTCCGAATGCACAATGGACACCAATGGATGCAGGTGATCAGACAGGATGCTTACGTACGTGTCACCTGTCATACTCGTAGCTAGAAGTATCAAGGATCCCATATCACTCCACCTGCTCACGCCCCACACCATTACACTGCCTCCACCAGCTGTAGCAGCCCCTGCTGACAAGCAGGATCCATGGGTTCGTGAGGTTGTCTCCATACCCGTACACGTCCATCCGCTTGATACAATTTGAAACGAGACTCCTTTGACAAAGTAACATGTTTCCAATCATCAATAGTCCAATGTCGGTCTTGACGGACGTGGCGTAAAGCTTTGTGTCGTGCAATCATCAAGGG
Source organism: Schistocerca serialis cubense (assembly GCF_023864345.2). Classification (NCBI taxonomy): domain Eukaryota; kingdom Metazoa; phylum Arthropoda; class Insecta; order Orthoptera; family Acrididae; genus Schistocerca; species Schistocerca serialis. The sequence continues at coordinate 177,625,423 of NC_064647.1, read as the reverse complement.
CACACGAGTGGCCCTTGGGCTCCGGAAGTCCATGTCGATGATGTTTCGTTGAATGGTTCGCACACTGACACATGTTGATGGTCCATCATTAAATCTGCAGTAATTTGCAGAAGGGTTGCACTTCTGTCTCATTGATCGATTCTTTTCAGTCGTCGTCGGTCCCAATCTTGCAGGATCTTTTTCCGGCCGCGGCGATGTCGGAGATTTGATGTTTTACCGGATTCCTAATATTCACGGTACGCTCGTGTAATGGCCGCACAGGAAAATCCCACTTCGTCGCTACCTCCGAGATGCTGCGTCCCATCGCTCGTGCGCTGACTGTAACACCCCAAACTGACTTAAATCTTGACAGCCTGCCATTTCAGTAGCAGTAACCGATCTAGCAACTGCTCCAGACACTTGTTTTCTAATGTAGACGTTGCCGACCGCAGTGCCGTATTCTGCCTGTTAACATATCACTGTCTCTGAGATTGATGGCTCGCATGTTTAAACTGTCATGCTTACAAGGCAAGTGAGTGGTCCCGAACGCTCAGAACTGCACAGTAATTGGAAATTTGTGGTAAGTTCTACGGGACCAAACTGCTGAGCTCATCTATTCCTACGGTTATACACTACTTATTCTAACTTAAACTAACTTACGCTAACTCCAAGAAACACACCCATGCCCTAGGGAGGGGGGAGAGGAGGGGGGGGCTGTCGCGCGAACCGTGACAAGGCGCCTGAGACCGCACAGCTACCCCGCGCGGCCCATATGTCTGTATTTGAATATGCTTGCCTATACCAGTGTGTTTGGCGCTTCATTCTAGGATGGTGTTAACAGAAGTGCTCAGTAAACGATAAATGGTATCAAATGGCTCTGAGCACTATGGGACTTAACATCTTAGGTCATCAGTCCCCTAGAACTTAGAACTACTTAAACCTAACTAACCTAAGGACATCACACACATCCATGCCCGAGGCAGGATTCGAACCCGCGACAGTAGCAGTCCTGCGGTTCCGGACTGCAGCGCCTAGAACCGCACGGCCACCGCAGCCGGCTAAATGGTATCCCTGAGAGAAAGATGACCTTGGTTTCGCGACACTCTGAAGGGTAGTTTTGGCTGAACGGTGTTCGGGGATGGAAGAGCGACAATTCTGTTTGTACCATTGTGTATCCCCCTTAGGGATTATGGGAATGAGAGGGATTAGGGCTCATATGCAGGCATATTGAGCAGGCATTTGTCCTTCGCACAATGCGCAAGTGGAATAGGGTGGAAAGTCGCTGAGATTGGTGGCTCGCATGTTTAGAGTGTCATGCTTACAAGGCAAGTGAGTTGCGCCGAACGCTCAGAACTGAACAAAAATCTTCTTAGGATATAAATCGCACATCGCACATCATAGTGGTACGAGCCTTTAGTAAGCAAAACTGAGCGTCTAACAACGTGAGGCACTTGAATGAACCCTCATTTCAAGGTCTAAGAAAGGAACTTTGGCAGCGCAAAGAATCAAAATCTTTACATATTACAAAAACGCTTAGATGTATAAATACATATATTGTATGTATGTCACCCATGTTCTCCTAAACCACTGGGCATATTTCAATCTAACTTGGTACACTTATACCCTACTCTCTGAACAATGTCGTTGTGTAGGGTAGGAGCCACGTACCTATCAAAGAGCCAGGGGTGAGGATGAAAACGTAGTGTAGTTCATGACGCGCGAATTCACATATTTATTCATCAAATACACGAGAATGAAAGTACTTACATACTTGCCACAAACTCCACACATTACTTCAAACCTTTATGAAACTTCTCGCTGGCGCCCCGCACAAAATCAAAAAGGAAACAAATTTATCACTTACTGCATTGTCACTTTTCATGCAGTAAAACTGCAGCGTCAGGCTTGACATTTCAGTTTATTACGTCTTTTCCACGTACTCTATTCACAACAAATTTTTGAGATATTATCCATATATAGCACTGAACGGCCCTGCATACCAGTATATGACATATTGTTCAGGATGTGTAAGGTATAGAGACTGAACTGCGTGAAAACGAATCTGCAGGTCGAAATTCGCTAGAGATACAGATGAAATATGTGTACAAATGTATGTGAGATATGTTAAACATATGTGAAATATATGTGGCATGTGCTTAATCTGGCAAAGCCCTGGGTAAAACTTCGTAACACCACATCTCTTCTGTTCCGGAACCAAGTGTGGCGCACCTCATATTACTTACTGTGGGGGTATGAACCAGCAACCTCCTATTGGGGTGTGAGTGTTAAAGCGGAAAGAGAACAGTGGAGGAAAAATGGTTCAAATGGCTCTGAGCACTATGGGACTTAACATCTATGGTCATCAGTCCCCTAGAACAGAAGTACTTAAACCTAACTAACCTATGGACAGCACACAACACCCAGTCATCACGAGGCAGAGAAAATCCCTGACCCCGCCGGGAATCGAACCCAGGAACCCGGGCGCGGGAAGCGAGAACGCTACCGCACGACCACGAGCTGCGGACAACAGTGGAGGAAGAGACTGTCAGATAGAGAAGGGAATGGAGGACATGGACACGGATTTGGTGGAGGAGAAGACGGACAGGAAGAAGGGGAATTGAACAGAAAAAGGAAGAGGCAGAGGATAAAGACAGAGAAAGCAAAGAGTAGGAGATGGAAAGAGAGAGGAGGAGGAGAAAAATAAAGGGAATGAGGAAGAGATAGAGGGGAAGGAGGAGATGGGCAGAAGGATATGGGCAGAGGGAGAAACAGCAGATGGACAGTGGGGAGAAGGAGCAGATGGACAGAGACACCGTGGGGGTAGGGAAGGTGGAGGAGATGCACGTAGACAGAGGAAGCAGTTACAGAAACATTGACTGAAACAAAGTGCAAAATAAAATTCAGTAGAGGAATTTCGAAATGATTTGAAATTCAAATTGGTGGCGGCGAGGTGACGGCCTGTCCCCATAACTCTTCATCTGCGTTTTGGAATGGGTAATCTTAGTCAAGAAAAGGGAACCCAAGAAATCAGACTGTATATAAAAACTCGAACCTCAAGCTCAAATGTCTAGCCTTTGCAGATGATTAAGCAATATTTTCCGAAAACATCGATACAGTAAAGGAGAAAATCAGTCTGTTGAAAGAGACAGCGGAAAAGGCTCGATTGCCAATTTCTTTCGAGAAACACAATTCGTAACGAACATTAAAAATGATTCAGAATTCCTAGGCACAGGATACAGTAGATTCAATAAATAAATTTAAGCTCTTAGGGGGAATAATACAGCAAAACGTTTTAGATAAATTATAAAACAATAATAGAGCTCAGAAAATGGAACTGGCTTATCAAATAACGACTGACATTTACAATAAAAAATCACTCAATAGAAAAAAAAATTCCAGCACTACAGCACTATCATAGATCAGAAGTGTCTTCGTGTAGCAGAATGTTTAGTCCTCAACAAAAATGGAGAAATTGGAGGGGGGGGGGGGCGTTGGAAAGAAAAGGAAAGGAGGGTACTACGGAAAAAGTTGGAATTACGAAGATGAGAAGAAGAAATGAAGAAATTCATAGCCAAAGTGAAAAACTACCTGATGCTCTTAGGAGAAGGCGAATTTAGTTTCATGGTCTCTTGGTTCGAATGAACCCGGAAAATCTGTCTAAAGAAAGTATGCGACCATTCAAAAAAAAAATCCCAGAATAAAATCAGTTGGTTCAGGGAGAAATTAACTTAACATAGGCAGAAATCCTAAGTAGTCCAACTTTTCTAAACAAGATTAGGAAGTTTGGGGGTTTTTCAGGAATGGGTCAGAAAGCGCATCAAGGTGTGGAGAGGTGAAAGAAAAATAGGTCACAGGAAAGAATGAAGAAATACTGGAAAAACTGAAACTCAGGAAACAAGACATCATGTAGTTACTTCACCTGATACGTAGAAGACCGAAATCGAAGAAAGAAGAAGAGGAAGCACGAGGATCTCCGTCTTCTTAAAATAATTGTGCTATCTCAATAACCAACTTTACTGCGGACCCGATAATGTTGCACAGTTATTGATTCCTCAAAGAGCAGGTGTGGAATTTAAACGAAGTGGTCAAAGCAAAGTGGCACAGAAAGTAGGCACACCCGACTGAAGCCACTTTTTGACATTCAACACAACTTTTGCGTTGAAACAGTTAAATACCAAACTAATTGCATTATCAAACGATGATATTGGTATGTCAGTCCCATTTTCTAAGCATATTGTAACATAGGCTTGTATTGCAGCGCAGAAAGTTGACTGTACAACTCATAGTGAAATCTGATGATAGAAAGTGGATGGGTGTGATTTTACTTGTGATTTTTTTACACTGTATGCCACAAAATGAACGTTCGTTCCCATGTAGAGCTTATCGTGCTTAAAGAACTACGCAGCAAGCGGTTGGCAATACTGTGTTGCCTCCGGGGGCAATATCTTAGCTGTAAAATCCTTGTTTGAATAACATTCATCTACCAGAGGACAAACCTTATGGCATGATCACTAATCACACGGCAGTAGACCCCCGCAGATAATAGCAGCTAGCAAACAATAGCCGCGTTTCGCAAGCTAATGGCTACATATTTTGAGTGACCAATTTGTACGACAACACATTTTCATGCGGTTCTGAGCGTTCGAAGTCACGAACTTCCTTTGTTAGCATATATGCCAGTTAACATTAAGTATCAGCTATAAACTGCTACGTCGAGTTTCACTACACTATGTACAGAACGTCGTCAGGGGACGACAAAAATTGTTTACAGACAACCAGTGCCGTGTAAGCGAGTATCTTCAAGTCCAGGCTTTACGCAGCATTAGCTTAAAGGCATGTTTCTGGCATCATACTCGTATACACTAAAAAAAAAAGATACAGCACGAAAGAATTATCTGAATGGAACGGAATCAGTAGACGTGATTTAAGTGTGCAGACAAATAAATGATTACAATGTCAGAAAAATTTAATGAATCATTCAAGAAAAAGAGCTTCACAAATTGAGCAAGTCAGTAACGCGTTGATCCATCTCTGGCCCTTATGCAAGTAGTAACTCGGCGTGGCATTGACTGGATGTCCTCCTACAGGATATCGTGCAAAATCCTGCCCAAGTGGTGCGTTATACCTTAAAAAGCCTGAGCTAGCTAGGGGGTCCTACCCACAATGCTCCAGACGGTCTCAGTTGCGGGAAGATGCGGCGATCTTGCTGGCGAAGGTAGGGGTTTGGCGAACCAGAAGACAAGCAGGAAAAACTCTCGCCGTATGCGGGCAGGCACTATGCGGCTGGCACGAAAGCCCAGACAGTTTGCAATGAAGGGCAATAAAACGGGGCGTAAAATATCGTCGACTTTTCTCATTATGGGTGGGGACTCCAATCAGCTTGGGAGTTTGTCTGTCCAACGAGTCAGTTGGGCATAATTTCGCACGATGTCCCTCAGGAGGACATGCCACATCTACTCCAATCAATGCTAAGCCGAATAACTGCTTGCATAAGTGCCGGAGCTATACCAAAGTGCAACTGATATACTCAATTTGTGAAGCTCTTTCTCTTAAATAAATCATCAAATTTTTCTGGAACTGTAATAATTTGCTGGTCTGCACATGTATGTCACATGTACTGATTTCCGTCTCATTCGGATAATTCCTTCGTTGTGCGTCTTTTTCTTTTTTTTTGTTCTTAGAGTGCACATAATTGTTTCAGTTACAGTAGCCATCACATATATATGAATCTTGTATGTAAAATGTAGAACCTGACTTGCTGAGGTGAGGAAGACAAAATGGTTCAAATGGCTCTGAGCACTATGGGACTTAACATCCATGGTCATCAGTCCCCTAGAACTTAGAACTACTTAAACCTAACTAAGCTAAGGACATCACACAACACCCAGTCACCACGAGGCAGAGAAAAACCCTGACCCCGCCGGGAATCGAACCCGGGAACCCAGGCGCGGGAAGCGAGAACGCTACCGCACGACCACGAGCTGCGGACGAGGAAGACAAAGCAATCTGTATTGTTTATTATTTATATTAGTAAATGGCTAAGTCGGTACAGGGTGCACACTTCAGCTCATTATTTCAATAAATAACTGACCGAATTTAAAAATTTAAAATGCTGTCAGCGTCTAATCATTGGAACGTATTATTTTCTTGCACAGTTTTAATACAATAAGCAAGCACTAAACTTAGAAACTATGTGAATGTCTTGAGCGTAACTCGCTTTGCGCAATTTGACACACTAAATTCATTCCGTTTGAGAAACGGAGAAACAGAGCACTTAGCGACTTCCAATAAAATTAAAACATAATTTCAAACCTTTTCTAACCTTTTTCTCGCTCACATGCTGAACGCCAAATATTTAACACATTAACTTAGTTGTGAAGCAATCAGACGTTTGAAGGTGTTTTACACTTCGGATCTCGATTCTTTAAATGGTGAGGGGGTTAATGGTAAATTTTAACTGTCTTGATCGCAGGGCAACGTAGTGAACAACAATTACACCGTATGGGACTTGTTTTTTACGTTGTCATCATCAGACCAGCCTTTAAATATTGACAAGTTGCGCTTAGTAACGATTCTACGGTTGGCAGGTTAATTTGGGGGGGCGGACGAAACAGTGATGTCATCAGTGCCATCTGATTAGGGAAGGATGGAGAAGGAAGTCGGCTGTGCCCTTTCGAAGGAACCATCCCGGCATTCGCCTGAAGCGATTTAGGGAAATCACGGAAAACCTAAGTTAGGATGGCCAAACGCGGGTTTGAACCGTCGTCCTCCAGTGTGCTAACCACTGCGCCACCTCGCTATGGCGGCATGGCGCTTAGTAGTATACAGTTATAGTGTATGCTTGGTCTGAAAATGATTGCTACTCAACCGAAATCGATTATCTTATAGTTGTTATTACTTGTACATTGTGTTGTGATTAAGACCATTAAAATTTGTAATATATTATTTTACATGTGTGCTGGAAAGGAAGCGTATCTGAAAATTCGCTAAAAGCGAAGATCATTCCTGTGTACATGAATGACACGAGTGAACTTGAAAATTATAAGGACGTTAGTTTGCTGGACAATGCCTAAAAAATACACCACAGAATAATCAGTATTAAGGTGAAGGGCGTACCACATAATATCGTCAGCGTAGAACAGACAGGGCTGGAGAAAAAAAGGAAATTCAATTTCAAAACTTACGTCGCCTTCCGTGATTTTCAAACGGCGTTTGACAGCTGGAATTGAGACGTGCTCTGGGAAATCTTTATGAGAAGAGGTTTACCAGATAATTAGTAAAAGCAGTGGAATGGTTCAAATGGTTCTGAGCACTATGGGACATCATCTGAGGTCTTCAGTCACCTAGAATTTAGAACTACTTAAACCTAACTAACCTAAGGACATCACACACATCCATGCCCGAGGCAGGATTCGAACCTGCGACCGTAGCAGTCTCGCGGTTCCGGACTGAGCGCCTAGAACCGCTAGACCACCGCGGCCGGCAAAAGCGGTGGAAAGTCTATATCAAAACCTACAGTACACACGAACTTCCAGTATGACGCAGTAATTGCAGAGAAACAACTTGTGTTAGTCAATACAATTAATCAATACAACTGAAAAACAGCCAAGGTGGCAAATTTTACTTTTATTTACTTGGTGATCGGCATCCATTTTCCAATCTTCCAGATAGTCAAAATGGTATTTGCCAAAATACAAGAAACATGTCAAGATAACAAACATATATGTATAACAAAGTGCAAATGAACAGTTACGAAGCATACTAGTCATCAAGTAAACGAAAAAGGAATTTCCAACTTTAGCTATTTTTCCGTTTTATTCAAAAATGGTTCAAATGGCTCTGAACACTATGGGGCTCAACTTCTGAGGTCATTAGTCCCCTAGAACTCAGAACTAGTTAAACATAACTAACCTAAGGACATCACACACATCCATGCCCGAGGCAGGATTCGAACCTGCGACCGTAGCGGTCTCGCGGTGCCAGACTGCAGCGCCTAGAACCGCACGGCCACTTCGGCCGGCTCTCGTTTTATTGAAAACACTACTGTGTTTATTGAAAGATGTAGGCAACTAATAGCACCACTAAAACCAATGAGGGACTTAGACGTTACTATCTCTCCCCAAAACTTTTTAATATCTACTTGGACGAAGTCATACAAAGATGGAAACAAATTTTTTAAGTGTGGTATAAAGCTCACGCCGCAGTACAGATAAAGTAGTATCATATACGCCACGATGCTGTTATTGTGCAACAGACAGAAGATAATTTACGAAAGGGGCATACATCTTAAATTATTCATCAGAAGAATATGGACTAATAACGTCTCCACATAAATAAAAAGTATCAGCTTTTCTGGAAAAAAACATGGTAAGATGCAAAGTTCAGATAACTGTGAAAGTACTGGAGCAGGTATCCACGTTTAATTATCTTGGATGTAAAATAGATTCAAAAAATAGAGCGCGAAATAGGCATGAAATTTTGCAGATTTAAACATGTATGTGGAACGACTCACAGAACTCTAAAATGTAACACCACAAAGAAAACTATGACGAAGCTTTATAAACCAATGGTGTTTCCGGTTGTATAGTATGGAACTGAGGTGTAGGAACCCTCAAAGAAACACAAAAGCAAAACTACGTCAGTTGAGATGAAATTTCTCTGGACAGTCAATGGCTGCACACAGACGAAAAAATTACGAAGCACAGCATACGGCAACAGCTAGAGGTTTTCGACTCGGAAAGGAAAATTAAAAGGTATGAATTCAGCTGTTGTAACTATTTGGAAAGGACTCTGCCTAGACTATGCCTGAAGTACAAGCCCTCTGGACAGAGAACCGTCCGACGTCCAACGCAATATGGTTTCCGGAACAGGTAGTGGAGTCCACCTCTTGAAATGAAGGTGATGACGACGATGATGATAATAATATACATTTTTCAACAGTCACCAAGAGCAAAAGTCGACAGTCCATTGCAGTGTTCAGCACACTGTCTGGCCAAAATCGTATCATAAACTTACTACTGAATCAGCTGACGTCTGTCAGTTCTCGCGCTTGGTGACTAATGAAAAATGTGTAAGATAATAGATGCACGTATATGTGACAGGTAGTACTACTGAAATTAAATAAGTGTTTGACACCAAGGTACCTTCCTTTAACTCGACAATGTTAATCTTTTGTACGATACTCGTTTTCTGTGAATAAATATTTATTACATTCCATTCTTTCAGTGCTATCACTGCTGGAACTTCACTGGATATAAGGTCCGCCTGTTGCGCAAACACTGTTTTTTCATTTAAACGCAAAAACATTTCAACTTCTTTTTGTGCCATCGTCGGTGGTTTCTCTTTGTTCAGTTCTGTAAATTGTAAAGAACTTTAATTGATCATTATTCTTACGAAACTTAGACAAAAAACCGTTTATGTCTGTAGCTGTAATTACCAAAATTCTTTAACATTATTGTGTTATGTAGGACCCCCTGTACGTTATTGGATACTGATAACTTGTCATCTGCAAAAAAATAGCGAGACGTTGGTTGGGGAGTTATCAGGTCACTTTCTCTCTAAACCTAATTTTGCTGTGTGAAAATATTTCGCGACTATGTTTTGCCACTACTTACAGTTTGTTTTCGAAAATCGCATCTCGCCTGCACTCTCATCTGTTGTTGAGAAGCACACTCCAACACTACACAGATGCGAAGAGAGGTGAGAAGCCGCGCGGGATTAGCCGAGCGGTCTCAGGGCGCTGCAGTCATGGACTGTGCGGCTTGTCCCGGCGGAGGTTCGAGTTCTCCCTCGGGCATGTGTGTGTGTGTGTGTGTGTGTGTGTGTGTGTGTGTGTGTGTGTTTGTTCTTAGGATAATTTCGGTTAAGTAGTGTGGAAGCTTAGGGACTGACGACCTTAGCAGTTAAGTCCCATTAGATTTCACACACATTTGAACGTTTAGAGGTGAGAAACGATTTTCGTAAACAAACTGTCAGTAACGGCAAAATATAGTAGCGAAATACTGTCACACAGCAAGAGTATGTTTACAGAGAAAGTAATATGGTAACTCGCCAATCGAATAACATTATGTAATTGCAGATGACAAGTTAGAAAATGCAATAATGTACAGAGGTTCCTACACAGCCAAATAATGCCCAAACATTATTATAGCAGACTAAAACTCGTTTTAGGCCAGCTGTCGTTAAAGTAACTATCACTTTAAACACGTTTATAGTTTACAGAACTCAATAAACAGTTAACCGCTGACGATGGCGCAAAAATGTACTGAAACGTTTTTGGGTTTGTACGAAAAAGCAGTTGCCTTGCGTAACAGGCACGCCTTATATCTAGTAACTCTGTCTACAAACAAGGCGACTGCTAGAGCTGCAAAACCAACTCATGAGTAACTGCAGCAACTGCGGAGTAAAAAAGGAATTGGTATTACCGTAGCAGATGTTGGTATCCGTGTGCGGAACACTGATCGTCAGATTCCGCAGTGCAGTACAGATTTAGCGCGCAACGCACAATGGTGGCAGCACACACAGTGCAGTAGAGATCACTCACCGTGTACTGACTACTGCAGTGTGTCCTCGCCGGTGTGTCAGCTGATGTCCCAGCGCCGTCTGGCTGTGGTATTCGCTCACCCGCCGGCAATGTGCGCATCTATATATACACACTTCGGTCTCCGGCAGCAGGCGAACGGGACATAACGGGGGCGTGAGGCGTGCGTCGTCCAACCCCTGAGTGCGCGGCAGAAAGCCACGCGGTCGCCGCTTTCACCCCCCAGCGCTGTCTGCCAAAACAGGATGTCCGCTGCCTCGAGCACTTACCACTCTATGATCCTCGAACGATCTCTCTAGCGTTCCAACAATCAAATCATCGTCGTCCTCATCTTCATACATTAGGCCCTGTGACCTGTTACGTGCCGGCCGCTGTGGCCGAGTGGTTCTAGGAGCTTCAGTCCGTAACCGCGCTGCTGCTGCGGTCGCAGGTTCGAATCCTGCCTCAGGCATGGCTGTGTGTCATGTCCTTAGGTTAGTTACATTTAAGTATTTCTAAGTCTAGGGGACTGATGACCTCAGATGTTAAGTCCCATAGTGCTTACAGGCATTTGAACCATTTTTGAACCTATTGCGTACTTCAAACTTGGTATTTCGATCATCGGGTCACTCTGAGAGACCTTCTGGCTCATACCTGTACACCGAATTCAGCAAACGTTCCTCGCCCATCCGTTTTACAAGTTGTATCGTAATTAATAGTGAAGATTCACATAAGGACGTAAGTGAAGGCACTGGTGCAATAACGAGATATGTCATTACCTAATTTCGTTTGAAACAGAAAAAGACTGTCTACAAATTGGAACAAGAAGTTTTAATCGGTCCCGTCCTCTCCCAAGCTTTATTTTAAGCCACCAGCACACCGTAATAGATGACTATATAACTTCAAAATGGTTCAAATGGCTCTGAGAACTATGCGACTTAACTTCTGAGGTCATCAGTCGCCTAGAACTGAGAACTAATTAAACCTAACTAACCTAAGGACATCATACACATCCATGCCCGAGGCAGGATTCGAACCTGCGACCGTAGCGGTCGCTCGGTTCCAGACTGTAGCGCCTAGAACCGCACGGCCACTTCGACCGGCGACTATATAACTAAAAAAAGATTTATTATCTATAAAAAAGAAAACTGTTGCCCATGTGCAAGTAGGACACGCGCACTGAGGGTTCTGTACAAACCTAATTAATTATACAGACAGTTCATCCAATCCGGAAATGGAGAATATCGACGATTTTTGCCTGTTATCGACATTGGTACTCCCAAGATATCGGTCCCAGCGGTTCCAAGGCTTTTGGGAATGTTTCAGTTTCAACTTTGAGGACGGATAACAAATAACAAAAAGAATTGTCTTTTCGCGTTATATAATTACAAATTGGCAATCTCCCTATTTTTTTCCTTCAGTTGTACTTTGAAATTTTTCGTCTTGCCACATTTCGCGTTTGCACGTCAATATGAAGTACCCTATATGCTTTATATAAGTGAGTATTCGAGTACCAAAATTTGTTACATAAATGGCCGTGTCTTTCGATTGCACTGACTTAGATTTAACTTCTTTACACCAGCAAAGGGCCATAGACATCTGTATGTGACAAACTTCAATTTGATACATCTGCCGTTCCTGAGAAAAAGGGGATTTGATGGACGGACGGACAGACTGAGAGATAACAAACGATATTCTTTTTTCGTGCGATATAGACACAAATTAACAGTTTTCAGATTTTTTAATTTGGTTGTACTGTGAAACCCCGCTTCTTCCCAAATTTCATCATGCTACATAAATGGGAAGAACCTACAAAGTTTTGATGAGTGAGTTTCCGAATATGAAAATTAGGTACATAAATTGCGGTACCTTTTGGGTTCTTTGACTTTCAAACTTACATTTATTACACCACCAGCGAACTATAAACCTTGGTGCATGAAGTAAATTTCAACTTGATAAGTCCACAAGTTCCTGAGAGAACGAGGTCTTAACAGACGGCCGGATCGACTGACAATCAGATGAGAAATGACAAAAACTTTTTTTTATGTTACATAACTACAACTTAACATTTTTCGTATTTTTTCCTTTGCTAGTACTGTGAAACCTTGCTTCTTGCCAAATTTCATAATTCTAGGCCGACGGGGGAGTATCGTATAGCTTTTGACGAGTTTCGGGTATCAATGTATGTGACATTAGTGGTCGTATCTTTTCATTGCAAGGGATTCCAGACCATGGCATGTGACATGGCATGGGGTTGCATTTCTGTCACGTTGAACGATTCTCTCCAGTCGTCGTTGGTCCCGTTCTTGTAGAATCTTTTTTTTGGGCACAGCGACTTCGGGGATTAGAAGTTTTACCGAATTCCTGATATTCACGGTTCACTCGTGAAATGATCGTACTGGAAAATTCCCACTTCATCGCTACCTCGGAGATGCTGTGCCCCACCGCTCGTGCGCCGACTATAACGCCACGTTCAAACTCACTTAAATCTTGATAACCTGCCATTGTAGCAGCAGTAAACGATCTAACAACTGCGCCAGACACTTGTTGTCTCATATAGGAGTTGCCGACCGCAGGGCCGTATGCTGCCTGTTTACAAATCTCTGTATTTGAATACGCATACCTATTGGCGCTTCAGTCCAGTTAACTGACATTGTCAGTGTAGACGCGTAATTTATTATTTCAGTGAATGTCGACTTTTTGTAAAATCTTTATTAGCTGTGATAGCATATACTAACTTCCATATTCGACTGTTGTCGGACATCTTCAGATCAAGCAGTGTGTAAGATAAGAGGTCACTTTGTCAACTGGCCCTGTACGACATTCCCTTACGTTGTTTAAAGCCAATTGGCAAAGTACACTCTTATCATCAAAGCTGCTGTGTATATTTTGATGAGCGGTAAAGTCTAAACTAAGTATCAAAATTCCTATACACTATCTAGCTTAATATGTATTTTACAAAAAAATCAACATTCACTTGATACATATCTCGTGATAACGACACACTACAGGTGACTACATGCTTCTGTTGACTGGAGTGTTCAAAGAAACAGTCCATTTCAATGGTAAATTTCTCATTATGAGCACTCTTCGTGTCAGGCCGAAGCGGGTTTTTTACTTGGGACGAGAAGTCTACAGAGCGAGGTGGCGCAGTGACTGGCACACTGGACTCGCATTCGGGAGGACGACGGTTCGAACCAGAGTCCTGTCATCCTGATTTAGGTTTACCGTGATTTCCCTAAATCGCTTTACGTAAATGCCGGGATGTTTCCTTTGAAAGGGCACGGCAGACTTCCTTCTCCACCCTTTCCTGATCCGATGCGACCGATGACCTCGCTGTCTGGTCCTTCCTAGCACCCCCCACCCACCCCCCCACCCAAAAAAAAAAAAAAATCAACCAACCAACGATGTGTTAAAACAGATTCTTGTGTGAGATCAACTGTCTTGGATGTATTCTTGAGGAGTTGTTTGCAGTCCCTTGGTAGTTAAAACGGATCATGTTTTCTTCTTTCATTTTCATCTAACCGAAAGGTGCGATCACAGGGTAAAAGCTGCAGCTTGGGCAGGAAAAGCATGAATTTTTGTCGTCAAAGATCCTGTGATGACGTTTGTGTACTAGAAAATGCACCACGTTGTGATGTCTTTTACGATACTGCAGTGTTCTGGAAATATATGCAGATGCTCTCCATTTTTGTATGTTATTAATGAAATCGTGCAGACAGTTTGTCACTATCGCTTCACTTGGCCCTTTCCACTCAAAAGTCTCATCGTCCAGCTAACGGTAAGTTTATACGTTCCTGTATTACAGAAGTCCAGTAAAATGAAACGAATGAATTTTGTTGATTTCCCATCTCGGGTATTAATAAACGCTTCAGTTGTATTTGGTCCTTTATTACTATACCGCTACCGGTTTCGTGAGGCTAAAAGCCACATCTTCAGGTGAGCATATGACTAAAACATTAGAGCGGAAAAGCTTGGAATCTCTTTCCCAACATCCGTTGTCTGTCAAACCAACTGTGCGCCAGGTACATGTAGTCTGCGCCCGCGAGCTCGGCTCCAGTTCACCATCGGCAATGGAGGGTGAAGCTTTGACAATGCCAGCCACTCGTGCTGGCGAAACGTCAGAAAAATCATTAGATGAACGTCGGCCGAAGAACCCGAGACAGAAGCCAATAGGCAGTTTGTCAGAATATATTGTTATTACTAACGTATGTTTGTTTTATTTTGTGGCTTTAGTCTATGTAATATTGTTGGGTGACTTGGCATTGCAAAACGTTCCGTATTTTTAAGCAAAACGTCATCCAGCTCGAGCAACCGTAGTCTTAGGGTTCTGCTTTTTTCACGAAGTCCGATTCACCACAGAGAGAAGAAACACGGTTAAAAATACATGAACGGACCTTTAACAGAATGCTCATGCTCAAGCGCAGAGAGTTTGTATGAAACATATTTTACCAAACGTAAACTTAAGTGATATCTATTTAACATTCATTACTATAATTCATTGTATGGTCTCGATCCAGTTACTAATGAGCTAAAAATAAATAAATAATAAAGGCGCCATACGTAGCCTTGAAAATGGCGTCCGTAACGGGGGTGCAGTCCAGGAAGAGAAATGTTGTTTCTTCTGGCGAAAAACCAAAGCACCATACATATTAACAGGTGCTTGCAGAATTCCTACAGAGACATCACTTCGAACTGGAAATAAAGCGGCAATCCACGGAGTGGCACCACAACACTTCTCCACCAAAGAGAAAGTTCACAGCCACACCCTCAGCAGGAAGAGTCATGGCGACGGTGCTCTGGGGCTCTGAAGGGGTTCTTCTGTTTGATGTTCTCCATCATGGTGCAACAACCAATTCTGAATGGTGGAGTGCTACCCCCAGGAAATTGAAAAAAACAACTTCAGCGCGTTTGTTGCCACAAAAATGCAAACGAATTTCCCCGCCTTCATGACAACGCAAGGCCTCACACTAGTGTGCGCACCCGGGAGGAGCTCACAAAACTTCATTGGACTGTTCTTCTTCATCCAATCCATCTTAGAACCCAGGTCTCGCACCTTCCGTCTGTTGGGCTCGATGAAGAATGCAGCCTGCGGGACGCAGTACATGGATGAGGGGGGGGGGGGGGGGGGAGGGGAGTTATCGATGGAGAAAACTGTTGGCTCCAACGTCGACCAGTGGAGTGGTACAATGCGGCGCTCCCAATAAGGTGGCATAAGGCCGTCGCACTGAACGGAGAATATGTTGACATTAGAGTTTTGTAACCAGATGTGTAGGTAATAATATGGTATACTGGAAAACCAATCTGCCTTAAAAAAAAGTGTTGCAGTACTTATTGGACGCCCTTTCGTATTAAGCGTGGTACATGGAACTAACAAACTCTTATTGGGATAAATACATTGGCCCTTTCCCTGAAGAGTAGTGTGGCCACATTTCCCTATCGGACTCCATGTCAGCGTTAGTGGTTCGCAGATGAAACTCTCAAACGCAGAAACAACAAGAATTTCCTGGCAGATTAAAACTATATGGCAGACAGAGATTCGAACTCGGGACCTGCCAGGAATCTGCCAGGAAATTTCATAACAGCACACATTCCGCTGCAGAGTGAAAATTTCACTCTGGGCCATGAACTACGTTTGCAGGCGAAAAGACACTGTTTGAACATAAATGTTGTGAAAAAGTATTACTGTATGAATATTTAAGATAACAAGAACAACAGAAATGATTTACCTCATGTCAGACGACTGAAAGAAAAGGTTGTGGCCGAGCGGTTCTAGGCGCTTCAGTCTGGAACAGCGAGACCGCTACGGTCGCAGGTTCGAATTCTGCCTCGGGCATGAATGTGTGTGATGTCCTTAGGTTAGTTAGGTTTAAGTAGTTCTAAGTTCTAGGGGACTGATGACCTCAGATGTTAACTCCCATAGTGCTCAGAGCCATTTGAACCATTTTTTAGAAAAGGTGTTACTAAACTGCAACGGAAAAAGCTTCCTCTGTTAAAGTCACTGAGTAAAGTGATGGTGTATATTACAAGTGGTGTGACCGCTTCTGGGCAAGCCACAGCCCTGTTCAGGGGCCGCGTGGTCTATGGGGCCTTGCCACGGTTCGCGCGGCTCCCCGCGTCAGAGGTTCGAGTCCTCCCTCGGGCATGTACGTGTGTTTGTTGTCTTTAGCTTAAGTAAGTTTAAGTTAGATTAAGTAGTGTGTTAGCCTAGGGACCGAAGACCTCAGCAGTTCGATCCCATAGCAGCTACCACCTGTTCAGGGCAAAAACTTGGCAATGGCTATTTTTCGCAACTTGGCAGTTTTGCCCCAACTTAACCTACAAATATATTTGAAACGCAAACTTTCCGATCAAGTCCCCATCTGACTGGGCTCAAATTTCATCCACGGAACATGGATCAGGAATGTGGTGCAAGGACGATGGCGCACTGGCACATTTTGCTGCTGATGTAAGACTAAAGCTGCGCTCTCCAGAACAAAGTTTCGGTGGTTTCGCTACAGTACACAAATGACGAAGCAAATGGTGGTACTACCGCTAGTATTGGTACTAAAAGAAACAAGACTGAATGTGTGAGAGAGAAACTGCGAGCCGGAAACTTCTCTCTGTTTTTTTTTCACAAGATAATTGTATTTTATAAGTAATAGAAATAAGTTGATAACGTAAATTCTGCGTTCTTATCTAACCAAAGCAATTACTTCTGCTGCAAGCACAGTTTAAGTGCACAAACATAAAAAGTATATATACTTATTGTTATTCGCTTATACTCAATAGAACGTTCTTCAGCTTGACCAAAGGCGGGTGCTTCCTGTTATTGCTGATAAATGCGACATTTGTTTATGCAAAAGAAAAATATGTTTTATATGAGTTCGACGAACTAGTGAAGTGATGTTTTATATACATTTGTCTTGCGTTTTTTTCTGTTTTGATTTTACTTTCTTGTCGAGGAAACTGCGTTTTCTGACGCTATGTGATAATTCTGTATTCTTTCTTCATGGCTCTGTTTCACGTTACAAATCACAGTTTTCGAATAAATACATGTTTTAGGATGGGTCCGCCTTTAGCAAAATACAGTTTTGTATTTTATCCTAAACATGTTTCACTGCAGTTGCAGTGTTTGGAATAAAAACTAAATTGTGTTTTGCTAAAGACATATGAATTGTTAAAGCAAACACGGCCAAAAGAGCTACAAACTCGAGATTACTTTTTCGAATAAAATCTGAATTAAACATTGACAGTTTAATTTTGCTGTAAATACTGTTCAGTTTTAATTAGCAGGAAAACAAAAATGTTCCATAGGTTACCGAGCCCTTTATAAATCCTTTTCAGTTTCTGGACGGTTCGCCGCTTCCGGTTGTTAGGTGTATCTAGTAAGACACTGGTGAAACATTCAAAGGAAGCGATCGTTATGAGGTAACGGCCGACAGATATACATAACTCTGTTACGGCGTTAACTGGCCGAAGCTACTGGGCAAACTACCGAAGTCTACGCTTACTTAGGCTAGTCTACGGTAGCCGGCAGTAGTTCTACAATTCTGTCAGACACTATACAGCACGCCATTATGGACCAAAGTGGACAGGTCGAGCAGAGTCTGTACTTTTGCCTCCAAGATGGTATGTGTTTTAACACTTGCTTAAGATCGCTTTTTTGTCTGTTTGTTCCTTACGAATTTTGCAATTGATTTCAAACAAACGTCCCGAAGAAATAGAGACTTGAAACTTTAAACATACCTCACAACTGGATGACAGTGAAATAGTAATCTGTCCTCTTGTCTGGTAAGTGGTGGAGGGCACTTTATTTACCACTATCATTTCGCGATGATTTAGAGACTTGAAACTCGATGACAATGCTATATCAACTCGCTTTCTTCTCGGGTGTGAGTTGGAGGGTACTTTGTGTACCTCCGCTATTTCCCCCTTTTCCTGCTCTACTTGCGAATGTTTAGTAGTAAGAACGATTCTGGGAACACCCCTGTGTGAACCCGATACTCTCTCATTTTTACCTCCGAGATCTCTTCGTGAGGTAACAGAAGGAAGAAGCAATTTATTGGCTGATGCAGGTGAAGGGAAACTAAAATAATCCTTTCAGAGCATGCTGATGTAACAGCTCCGTACGTACCAGTCATACACGACTGCTCCCTCGACGAAAGATCCGTACGGAAAACTGGAAAGTTGCACAGGTCATACCAATAGCCAAGAAAAGAAGTAGGAGGACTACACTGAACTACAGACCCAAATCACTGACGTAGATTTGCAGTAGGATTTTGGAACATATGTTGTGATACAACTTCACGAAGTACCTCTAGGAAAACAATCTAGTGACAGACGGTCAGCACGGATATTGTTCTTGTGAAACACAACAAGCTCTTTATTCTCACAAAGTAATTAGTGGTATCGACAGAGGATCTCATATTGATCCCACATTGATCTACATTTCCGGAAGGCTTTCAATACTGTTCTTTCCAAGCGCCATCTAATAAAATTGCGTGTGTATGGCGTACCGTTTCACTTGTGTATCGTCTCATTTGTGCTACTGGATTCGTGATTTCCTCCGTGAAATGCCACAGTTCGTATTAACTGACCGAAAGTCATCGAGTAAAACAGAAGTGGTATCTGGATTTCCTTAAGCAAGTGTTAGAGGCCGTCTGCAGTTTGAAATCTATATAAATGACAAAGGAAATAGTTTGAGCAGCCATCTTAGATTGCTTGCAGACGACACTGTCATTTATCGTCTAGTAATGTCATGAGAAGACGAAAACCAATTGCAACATCATTTAGAGAGGATATGTATGTGGTGCGAAGAGTGGCAATTCAACTTAAATAATGAAAACTGTGAGGTCACCCACATGAGTACTAAAATGAATCCATTAAATTTCGGTCACACGATAAATCAGACAAACATAACGGCTCTAGATTCCAATAAATACCTAGGAACTACAGTGAAGAACAAGATAAACTGGCACAAACACATAGATAATGTAGTCGGGAGCCAAATCCATTACTGCATTTATTGGCAGAACACTAAGAAGATGCTACGAGTTCTACTACAGAGACTGCCTACACCACGCTTCTCTGTGCTCTGATGGCGTTCGGTTTCGCTTACTTACCAGATAGGATTCGCAGCGGACATCGAAAACGTTAAAGGAATGGCAGCTCGTTTTGTATTATCGAAGAATACGTGAGAGAGTGACACGGATAAGATACGCAAGTTAGGGCGGCCATCATTGAAGCAAAGGCGCTTTTCGTTGCGGTGGGATGATTTCACGAAATTTCAATCATCAGCGTTTTCCTTCGAGTGTGAATATATTCTGTTAATACTCACGTAGTACATATGGTGAAATGATGGTTATAATAATGCAAGAGAAATCAGAACTCACACGGAAAGATTCAAGTTTTCGTTATTCCCGCACGTTGTTTGACTGTGAAACGGTAGAGAAACAGAGTTAAATTGATTCAATGAACCCTCTGCTAGGCTCTTAATTGTGAATTGCAAAGTAATCATGTAGCTGTAGACGTAGGATCTGACAATATGGCTTAAATTAATACTATGATAAATGCTTCTTTTTCGTGGTGCCGGCCGCGGTGGTCTCGCGGTTCTAGGCGCGCAGTCCGGAACCGTGCGACTGCTACGGTCGCAGGTTCAAATCCTGCCTCGGGCTTGGATGTGTGTGATGTCCTTAGGTTAGTTAGGTTTAGGGGACTAATGACCTCAGCAGTTGAGTCCCATAGTGCTCAGAGCCATTTGAACCATTTTTTCGTGGTTATTTGGAATAAGATTCCAGTCTCGAGGTCATGTTGGGATTTACAAGCTGCAACATAGTTGCGAACAAAACCAGTGAGCCAAGAAGTATAGTATCTGTTTCTTCAGTACAGTTTATGTCAACAGGCTACAGATTTCGGTCTGCAGCGATCCTCTGCAGATCTGAAGAAACAGGGGATACCAAACACGACTGATGGCCAATCCACATCTTGTAAACAATAAATTACGACGTAATGAAAAGTTTCTGATTTCATACATACAGAATACGTGAGCTTAAAAATACGTGGCGAATCATACGTGTTTAAAACGTACCCTAATGTAAAAGAGCCAGATTGACAAGTCAGGAGACAAAAAGAATTAGCATAGGCATCGTCTAAACAGAGACATAATGTGAACAACACTGCTGGAGTACAAATGTGACACGAAAAATATGTTACTCGTGTAAACTCGTCAGGTGTCGCTACCGTACTCACATTAGACAAAATATGTTTATATGTAATTAAGTAGAAATGGTTCAGTTAAGTTACAAACTTTGCTTTTGATAAATCTTTCGGGGTATAAGATCATGGTCCACAAAACTTTTTTGTTCGTAACGTTTCGTCCATAACTGCGCTGGACGTCTTCACAGGCGTTGCCCCTCCGTTGAATCTTGCCGACTGACAGATCGGACATGTGAGAACGACAGATATATTGTAGGAAAAGGGGCGTGGCCGGAATTACACGTGATAAGCAGAGATGACTTTGTCAAAGATAAAACTTAAATATCGATTGTCGTCTTGTCATGGCTTCTTCTTTCCTATTAAAAATGGTTCAAATGGCTCTGAGCACTATGGGACTTAACATCTTTGGTCATCAGTCCCCTAGAACTTAGAACTACTTAAACCTAACTAACCTAAGGACATCACACAACACCCAGTCATCACGAGGCAGAGAAAATCCCTGACCCTGCCGGGATCCTATTAAAATCATCCCTATGTGTACATTTCAATGGCTTCTCTATATAGCCGTGGATAATAGCTCGTTGTCGTAGATGAAGTGTTTGTTTCGGAAAACTTCACTTCGTGACTTCCTGGCTGAAGTGCAGGCTCTGCTACAGCCGATTTGTCTTGTTGTTGTTTTAATCTTATTGGACTTAACTGCTAAGGTCATCAGTCCCTAAGCTTACATACTACTTAACCTAAATTATCCTAAGTACAAACACACACACCCATGCCCGAGGGAGGAGTCGAACCTCATCCGGGACCAGCCGCACAGTCCATGACTGTAGCGCCCTAGACCGCTCGGCTAATCCCGCGCGGCCCTAGTCGGCAAAGACTTTCGTGTTCCTTCAGCCGTGTCTTCAAGCTTCTCTTGGTTGTTCCAATATAAGCTTTAGCACACGTAAATGGGATTTTATATACGCTACATGCAGAGGAGCGCGTTTGTCTGTCTCAGATCGGAGTGCTTGACCTATTTTCTTTGTTGGTCTAAAAACCGGTCTAACGTCGTGTTGCTGTAAGATCTTCCTGTATCTGATCTGTTACTTTTTAAAGTAGCTATTAGCTCATGCGTGTGGTCCTGGAGATGTGTTCATTAGCCTCCATGCTCCAGTTGGCAACATTACACACCGAACACACACATGTTGAACACAAAATGCAAAGTGCAAGTGGTGTGTTGAAAGTAACGAGTCACGTGCGGGTGAAAGAAGACCGGGAATCGGACAACTGGAGCGTGGAGACTAATGAACACATCCCCAAGGACCACACGCATGACCTAACAGCGCTAGAAATCGTAACGCCGAACGATGATATCACATAATGAAATTTGTGCTACAAAAGTCGATTTTAACCTAAAAAACAAGAGAAAAACACGACAGAATGTAACATAGTAACATATTGTAACTAACACGTAATACGTTTGTTATACGTATAAAGAGAAACATGTACTACAGGCCACTGAAAATGCGTCACAAATAAAAGAAGCAAAACGCGTATGGTAATAAACAAACTGCCTTCAATTAGTTGCATAGACCTCCACGAATTTTGAAGCACCTGAGGA
Source organism: Schistocerca serialis cubense (assembly GCF_023864345.2). Lineage (NCBI taxonomy): Eukaryota > Metazoa > Arthropoda > Insecta > Orthoptera > Acrididae > Schistocerca > Schistocerca serialis. The sequence goes on along the minus strand of NC_064647.1, from coordinate 177,603,131 downwards.
ACTACGATAAACAGAAAAAAATGAAGATTAAATGTTGTCTTTTCTGCTTGCGGCTGTCAAACACTGTTAATATTATTTATCGGTACAGGTACAGCATAAAATAGGGGTTATCCAAGTACTATTGTACTTCTCAAAATAACATCGTATAACGTACAGTGTAAACCAAAAATGATAATATACAAATGCTACCTGAGTAACTGGCATTATCCAGTGTGTATTAATTCAAGTCTTCTGTTATCCCATCTCCTCCTTTCCCGCCTCTCTGCCCCTCCCCCCCCCCCCACTACGTGTTCATCTCCTCCTGCCCCTCTCTCTGTCCATCTCTTCCTCTCCCTCTCTCTGACAATCTGTTCCCCCCTCTAACTGCATCTCATCCTCCCCCCTCTTTGTCCATTTCTCGCTCCCCTCCCTCTGTCCGTCTCCACCTCCTCCTATCTGTGCTGCTCTCCCCCTTCCCCCTTGCTGTCTGTCCATCTCTTCATTCTCCTTTCTGTCTCCACGTTATCACACTTACCGCATAGTAGGCTAGTGCTTCTTATCCTATAGTATTTCTTTCCGTATTGTAACTAATATGTGTGCCAAATTTGACTGAAATCGTTCCAGGCTTTTAGGATGAGCTTTTTTCCCGTGACTTTGCTCACTTATGCATATTCCAAATACACTATTGTCCATTAAAATTGCTACACCACAAGGATGACGTGCTACAGACGTGAAATTTAACCGCCAGGAAGTAGATGCTGTGATATGCAAACCATTAGCTTTTCAGAGCATTCACACAACTTCGGCGCCGGTGGCGAAACCTACAACGTGCTGACATGAGGAAACTTTCCAACAGATTTCTCATACACAAACAGCAGTTGACCGGCATTTCCTGGTGAAACGTTGTTGTGATGCCTCGTGTAAGGAGGAGAAATGCGTACCATCACGTTTCCAACTTTGATAAAGGTCCGTAGCCTATTGCGACTGCGGTTTATCGTATCGCTACATTGCCGCTCGCGTTATCAGAATATGGAATCGGTGGGTTCAGGAGGGTAATACGGAACACCGTGCTGGATCCCAACGGCCTCGTATCACTGGCAGTCGAGATGACAGGCATCTTATCCCCATGGCTGTAACGGATCGTGCTGCCACGTCTCGATCCCTGACTCAACAGATGGGGACGTTTGCATGACAACAACCATCTGCACGAACAGTTCGACGACGTTTGCAGTAGCATGGAGTATCAGCTCGGAGACCATGGCTGCGGTTACCTAGACGCTGCATCACAGACAGGAGCGCCTGCGATGGTGAACTCGACGACGAACCTGGGTGCACGAATGGCAAAACGTCATTTTTTTCGGAGGAATCCAGGTTCTGTTTACAGCATCATGATGGTCGCATCCGTGTTTGGCGACATCGCGGTGAACGCACATTGGAAGCGTATATTCGTCATCGCCATACTGGCGTATCACCCGGCGTGATGGTATGGGGTGCCACTGGTTACACGTCTTGGTCACCGCACTTTGAACAGTGGACGTTACATTTCAGATGTGTGGCTCTACCCTTCATTCGATCCCTGGGAAACCCTACATTTCAGCAGGATAATGCACGACCGCATGCTGCAGGTCCTGTACAGGCCTTTCTGGATACAGAAAATGTCCGACTGCTGCCCTGGTCAGCACATTCTCCAGATCTCTCACCAACTGAAATCATCTGGTCAAAGGTGGCCTAGCAACTGGCTCGTCACAATACGCCAGTCACTACCTTGATCAACTGTGGTATCGTGTTGAAGCTGTACGGGCAGCTGTAGTTGTAGACGCCATCCAAGCTCTGTTTGACTCAATAGCCAGGCGTATCAAGGCCGTTATTACGGCCAGAGGTGGTTGTTCTGGGTACTGATTTCTCAGGATGTATGCACCCAAATTGCGTGAAAATGTAATCACATGTCAGTTGGAGTTTAATATATTTGTCCATGAATACCCATTTATCATCTGCATTTCTTCTTGGTGTAACAATTTTAATATCCAGTAGTGTATATTTCACACATATTTTACGTAATTCAGGCGTATTTGTTCACATATTTCACCCCTGCAGCTTAATTCTCCCCTGAACCATGTGCTGTAAAATGATATAATTTTCCAGGTACATCTAGTGATACGTGTTCCTGAACTCTGCAAAATGTGTTGCGAATAGCTTCAGTAAAGAAGTAATAAATTAAAATATCGTGCATCATGTGGCAGTTTTTCACGCATCCCAGTATTTGCCGTCATATCTCCTTAACAACGTGTCGTACAAATGTGGACACTGCGAATGCGAGTCCAGTATGCTAACCACTGAGCCACCTCGCTCGGTGTGGTAGTTTTTCACGCCTTCAGTCTTTATGGCGTCGTATGTCCTGAACTAAGTGTAGCACAATGACGTAATTTTTCTGGAACATTTAGAGGTATAGGTGAATACTGTCTGCAAAATTTGTCACGAATACAATTAGTAGTTTAGGATTAACAAATTAAAATGTCATGCTTCACGTGACAGTTTTAGTGTCTGAACAACGAAAACATAGGAAGCGACAAACATTTTTCGTTTCATCCCTTTGTGGGGGTTGTTAGCGAGCAAAAGTTTCTTAAGTGTTTAAAATATGTGTAAAGTTTGTTTGCAAGTCTCCAAGTCTCAAATACTGGATGACTAAAGTATGAGTATTCTCGCGTAGGGGGCTACATTGCTGTTTGACCCACAGCCCTATCCTTTGATAGAAGGATGGTTCTTACCACTAGAGCGATTCTTTTCGGAAGTAAATGATATCTATGTGTACCTAGTTTGGCTGAAATTGGTCAAGCGGTTTAGGTGGAGATATGGAACATACAGAGACACATTTTTATAATTTGTATGGGTTCTTTCACTAAGTACACTCGAATGGTCTATATTTGAAGGAACATTATTGTTTTTCCTTATTGAGGGTTTCTGTAAACAACAATAAAAAGAGGACTTTATTAGTAATGCCACTAAACATTGAGCCTGGAACAATTTTTGTGTTCTGGGTAATCTGACGCCACAACAGATTACACTTTTCTGATTGAATGACGTTTTGTAACACATTTAGTGGACATTTGCCTGATCTCGCTCTACGATTTTGACCTCACACACTACCTCCTTCCCACTCCACCCTCTCCCCTCCCCCCCCCCCCCTCCCCCATCACCCATTATCATCAAATTAAGAATTCGTTGATGCCTTAAGATGTGTCCTGTCAAGCAATCCTTTCCTTTAGTCAAATTGTGCGGTGACTCAGTACCTCGTCATTAGTTATTCACTCTACCCATTGAATCTTCAGCATTAATCAGTACCATCACACTTCAAGAGCATCTGTTCTCCTCTTGTCAGAACAGTTTATCATCGGCGTTTCATTCGGTGCTAGGCTACACTCTGGTGAATTACCTCTAAGAATGACTTCCTGACACTTAAATTAATGTTACGTGACAACAAACTCCTCTTAATCAGAAAAGTTGTTATAGCCAGCCTACGTTTTATATCGTCTCTACCTCAGCCATCGTCTGTTATCTTGCTGCCGAAATAGCTAAATACACTTTCTACTTTTTGTGTGTGTTTTCCTCGTCTTACTTCCAAAGCATTGATTTAGTTCGACTACATGTCATTACCCTTGTTTTACCTCTGTTGACATTTATGTTATAATTTCTTTCCAGGTCACTTTTGATTCTGTTGAACTGATTTTCCAAATCATTTGCAGTCTATCAAAAAGTTGAAATGTCATCGACAGACTTCAACTTTTCTGTTCCTTCTCTCTTAATTTCAAATCATTGTCGAAATTTTTTTTCTGACTTCCTTTACTTGATGAACAAATTATATTCACTTATTGGGTAAGCAGGACGATAGGAAACTACGTGACGAATTTTTTAAGCAAGTACCATTTTGTAATAAAAATGAGACAAGTATATTTTTCTTAGCAATTTTTAATTCCTCGTAGAAGCCTGAGCTTTAATCTACTTTTCTACTTCATTTTCACCAATATAAGGCATTTATCGTATCGTACAACCAGATTTAGAGCGGCACCCTCGTAGGTATCTGCCACCGATTACGGAACAATTACATGGATCACACCTATTGACACACGAGTAAACTCTTGATACAACGCCGATATCGCAAAGTGTCTGTTCTCTCTCCTTGTTTCCTCAACTTCCTGCGCCAAATCGCCAGTAATGATTGCACATCGCACACTTCGTTCCTCATCATATGCATTTGTACGGCCATCTTTAAAAGCTCTCACTCATTTCCGTACCATTACGCCGCTCATAATGTTTCCTCCATACACTTCACTGATCTTTCATGACTTCAGCGCTAAGAAAACGAATCACAAGGCTTATTTCAAAGTCGGCCGAATTGTCAGTCGGAGGAAACATTTAAGGCACTCAGACAATCGTAAACACGCCAACTATTAAAACTAATTCCCTTCCATGATTGGCTGATTGGTGCAGCAACCGGTTTTCATAATTACGTAAAGAGACAATCTCGGTTAAATAGTTATTTGTATCATAAATGACGCGTTTTGCCTGCTTAAGGCTCCCTGAGATTTTTCTAAAAGAAAAAGAAAAACAAGGATGTATTTATATAAAGTATCAAATTAACGAACATGGTTCGAGGTTGCGCAAAATTAAAAAAAAAATATTTAAAAATATTTTAAAAGCAAATAAACCTTAATGAAGGGCTATCAAAGCACTGCATATCACCGAGACTGTCTCTTTATACGACGCCGAATATGTTTGGAAATTATGTAGGAAAGCAGAATAAAAGAAATGGTTCAAATGGCTCTCAGAACTATGGGACTTAACAGCTGCGGTCATCAGTCCCCTAGAACTTAGAACTACTTAAACCTAACTAACCTAAGGACATCAGACACATCCATGCCCGAGGCAGAATTCGAACCTGCGACCGTAGCGCTCGCGCGGTTCCAGACTGAAGCGCTTAGAACCGCTCGGCCACACAGGCCGGCAAAGCAGATCAAAACACGAACTTTTATTCAAAAATAAATTTGCTAAGGAAAATCTACTTCTTTTATTTTTAATTTAAAAAATGTACTTAGTTATAAAAAAAACCACGCGTGATACGTGGTCAATTTCAGAGATTTTGTTCTCTTGATACACGACTTCCTTAGGCTACAGAATTTATACGTTCCTGATCAGTATCTGTAGTGTTGTCGATGTTCGGCCTATTTACTCTTCTTCCGTATGTGGGGCAGACAGCCAACTGTACCACTAAGTCTCCGGAGAAATCGCCCGCGACTACTTCAGCCTTCCTATCCGGTTCACTTCAACTCTAGGGCGAAATAATGTTTAGGAGCGCAGACGAACTGCACGGTGCAATTACTAACCGAAGGAGCCCGGGTTCGTTCCCCGGTTCGGTGAGGCATTTTTCTCTGTTCAAGAACTGGGTGTTGTCCTAAGTTCGTATCGTCATAAGTGACATTGCACTAGCAGAGATAGCTGAGTGGGCCAGTAAACTTTTTAAAAAAATCTGCAAGACGCACAAATATTTTTTAATGTCAACTCTCTTCCAAATAATTTGATGCTAACTCACAACCTTTTCCTATCCACATATATAAATATTCTCAGTAAGCCACCTTAGGGCGTGTGGAGGAGCGTAGTTTATATATATCACTTCACTCTGCCCCCCCCCCCCCCCGGCCGGAGTGGCCGTGCGGTTGTAGGCGCTACAGTCTGGAACTGAGCGACCGCTACGGTCGCAAGTTCGAATCCTGCCTCGGGCATGGATGTGTGTGATGTCCTTAGGTTAGTAAGGTTTAATTAGTTCTAAGTTCTAGGCGACTGATGACCTCAGAAGTTAAGTCGCATAGTGCTCAGAGCCATTTGAACCCCCCCCCCCCCCCTTTCCTTCTTTTCATGTTCCATTCGAGAATGTTTCGCGATATAACTGAAGGTCGCTACGCCTCTGTATGAGGCCCGTGGACATTTCGTGAGAGCCGGCCGCGGTGGCTGAGCGGTTCTAGGCGCTTCAGTCCGGAACCGCGCGACTGCTACGGTCGCAGGTTCGAATCCTGCCTCGGGCATGGATGTGTGTGATGTCCTTAGGTTAGTTAGGTTTAAGTAGTTTTAAGTTCTAGGGGACTGATGACCTCAGATGTTGTCCCATAGTGCTCAGAGCCATTTGAACCATTACAACCATTTCGTGAGATATCTGCAGGTAGAAGCATTATATTGGGTGACTCATATAGCAAGTTACGCTCTCGGGGTTCCAACGGTAAAACAGACCGTGATGCAGAACGCCTCTCTTGTAACGTCTGCCATGGAGTTAGGTGAGGATCTACAGCTACATCCATATTTCGCAAGCCACCTAACGGTGTGTGACGCAGGGTACTTTGAGTACCTCTATCGATTCTCCCTTCTATTCCGGTCTCGTATTGTTCTTGGAAAGAAAGATTGTCAATATACCTCCGTGTGGGTTTTAATCTCTCTGATTTTATCCTCATGGTCTCTTCGTGAGATATACGTAGGAGGGAGCAATATACTGCTTGACTCCTCGGTTAGGTATGTTCTCGAAACTTCAACAAAGGCCTGTACCGAGCTACTGAGCGTCTCTCTTGCAGAGTCTCCCACTGGAGTTTGTCTATCATCTCCGTAACGCTTTCGCGATTACTAAATGATCCTGTAACGAAGCGCGCTGCTCTCCGTTGGATTTTCTCTATCTCTTCTATCAACACTATCTGGTACGGATCCCACACCGGTAAGCAGTATTCAAGCAGTGGGCGAACAAGTGTACTGTAATCTCCTTCCTTTGTTTGCGGATTGCATTTCCTTAGGATTCTTCCAATGAATCTCAGTCTGGCATCTGCTTTACCGATGATTAATTTTATATGGTCATTCCATTTTAAATCACTCCTAATGCCTACTCCCAGATAATTTATGGAATTAACTCCTTCCAGTTGCTGACCTGCTATATTGTAGCTAAATGATAAAGGATCTTTCTTTCTATGTATTCGCAGCACGTTACACTCGGTGACAAGATTCACTCCCAGTAAACGAAGCGCTGACGAAACGAGCTGCAATTCTTTGGATCTTCCATGCTGCCTGTTTGAATGGCATGCGATACGGATCCCAGATTGACGAGCAATATTTAAGCATTGGTCGTACGAGAGTTTTGTTAGCTACCTCCTTTGTTGGTGGAGTACATTTCCTGAGGATTTTTCAAACGAATCTCACTCTAGTAGCTGTCTTTCCTGTGGTTACATTTATGTCGGGCTTCCACTTTAAAGTATCCTTTACGCCTATGCCTATATATTTAAAGGGGTAGCATTTTTAACCTAATTTTTTATTGCCTCGAAATGTTCCTTAGTTAGTCTATTTTTAAGGTTCACCCATGTAAAATGTTCCATTAAATCAATGTATATTATAAAAGTAAGTGCACAATATACGTGCCGCTAAAACTTAGAAACTAGTCAGGGTACGATCAAGGGAGTTCTGGGGTCTGATAGCCCTCTATCCCCTATCCATGAAGAACGCTCCCGTTATTACCCGAAGGGCGTGCTTTTGAAGATATAAGGGCTAAGAAGTTTCGCCTTCTGCAAACCTCTGCAATATTTCAGAACATTCGAGAGTATTCGAGAACGTTGCACAACATTCCTGAATGTTTCGGAATGTTTCGCAACTATCCGGAATGTTCAGGAATGTTCGGGAATAGTCTGGAAGATTCGGAAAGATTCCAGAATATTCAGGAACCTCCCGGAACATCCCAGATCATTGTGAAACATTCCAGAACACTCTCGAACATTGTGGAATGTTCTGGAACATTGTCACCCATTCGAAGCGTTTTCGGTACGTTCTGTAATTCGCCACTGGTGGATTCGAACGTTAGTTTTTTATCAGTGACGAAGGGAGGAAACGAAAAAGTAGTGCAGTGAGTGAATAAAAACAGTGAAGTGTGAGCAGCCAAAGTGACGCAGTGACTCAGTGTAAACGGAAAAGAAAGTGTATTTCTTAATAAAAAGATAATTTGATTTATATTTTAGACAATGCCCAAACGGAAAAGAGGAGGAGACCGTTCGAGTTCTACAGCAAAATGGCAAAATGGCGGAAACAAAAAGAATGAGCACCGTGAGAAGCAGAGAAACCCAAGCACAACGAAATGAACAGATGGAATAATCAAGAATTGCGACACAATTTTATAATAAAAAACTCCGAGCTCAAGCCAGTCATGAAAATATCACCCTAAGAGAAGCGCAGACCAGGAAAAGTAAACAGCATAACCTAACAAATGAAGCATTCCACTGTGACTAGCCAAAATACTTACACGTCGCAATCGCAGAAATGGATAACATCTGCCCATTTTGCAACGCGAAACAATTCAGTAGGGAAACACCAGGATTCTGTTGTATGAATGGAAAAATTCGATTACCACCATTGGAAGGACCTCTGCAGGAATTTTTATGGTGCATTCCGGGGAAAACTCCAGAAACAAGCATTTCCTTCAAAATATAAAAGAGTAAAATGCCTACTTCCAAATGACTTCTTTCGGTGTCACTTCGATCAACACTAACACAAATGAAATCGATTATGTTTTTTCCATCCAAAGACAAATCTATAACAACATGGGATCATCACTACCACTACCCAATGAAGACCGTACATTTTGCAAGTATATTTAATCGGAAACTGATCAACGATGCACAGATATCAGTGGATTGAGACGAGAAGTAGTCCGAGATGTACAGAGGAACTTACACGAATACAATCAACTGACTGACATATTCAAAACAGCACTAAAGCGAATGATTTCTGAAGAATTTAAAATAATAATTCGAGCCGACAAAAGACCACACAGTAAACACGAACGCAGATTTAAATACGCCTCACACAGATGAAGTCGCCATCGTAATTGAGGACAATGAAAACAGAAGCCGTGACATAATTATACAAGGAAGAAGAGAAGGACTACAATGCACTGAGGAAACACATCGTTCATATGATGCCCTCCATTACCATAATATTTCTACGCGGAGAGGACGGATATCGTTTTGATGTGAAACAAATACAATATGAAACAGGCATAGAAACAAACAAAGAAGTCACTTCTAAGGGAAGCTACGCACAGAAGAATAGATCCACTTAGATTCGCAGTCATCAATGAGAGAAACATTGACGACATTGGTACAATGGTAATCTTACCCTCATTATACGTAACAAGTCCGAGACACATGCACGAATACACTCGAGATGCCAAGACCTAAATGAGAAAATATGGACGTCCTGGCCTTCATAATATTCACATGCGTCTCGCCGTGGCAGAAATCAAAGAACAACTAAGATACGGACAAGCCCCCATGGATCGACACGACAAAATAGCCCGACTTTCTCGACAAAAACAAATGAGATTCATTGAAGTCATCACAAAATACCACATCTTTGGAACCGTTAGATACTGGATGTAAACAATCGTATGGCAAAAATCAGGACTGCCTCACTCACACAATCTCTATGGCTACACGACCGAATTCATCCCACAGATATCGACAAAATCGTCCAATCTGAATATCCAAATCCACAAGAAGTTCCGCAACTGTCGGACATAGTCAAAAATATGATTCACGGAGCATGCGGGACATTAAACCTAATTCGCAATGTAGGAGTGACGGAAAATGTACAAAAAAAATACTAGGGCTATTCGGAAAGTAAGTTCCGATTGATCGCGAATTAGAAACCACTTTGAAAATAGGAAAACAATTTATCTGCAACAGTTAGCTACAGCTCTACATAGTCGCCACTCCGACTTGAACATTTGTCGCAGCGTTGTACCAACTTCCCAATACCCTCGTCATAGAAGGCAGCCGCCTGTGCTTCCCGCCAATTCTCTACGCTCATCTATAGCTCGTTGTCTGTGCGAAAATGTTACCTTCGTAGCCAGTAGTTAATGTGAGCGGAGATGAAACACAGTGGGAGCCAATTATGAGCTGTGGAGCGAGTGATCAAACACTTCCCATCGAAAACGCTGCAGGAGCATTTTCATTGCCCCTGCAGATTGCGACCGAGAATTGTCACGAAGTGGGAACCATATGACAGTTCTGTAATGTGGGCTGATTAACATCAGGCGACATATCTCACCAGGACCTCACACTTGACGGGAGACACTATTTTCTACGCATCTTTAGGTGCTCACCACGCACTCAGAACTGAAAAGAGCGAAGTGATGCAATCGACAGGCATACTAGAGACACTGTCGAACACATGTGTGCAAAGCTTTATTAGATTTTCACAGTGCTTTCTATTTCTTGACCGATCGGAACTCACTTTCCGAATATTCCTAGTACCGGTACCAAAAGTTATACTTGGACGACACACAAACCGAAGTTGACGGCTATCCCAAATACAGAAGACGATTATCCAAAAACTGTGGCTCCACAGCAAAAATACGAATACGAGGCAACGACGAACTATATATATATATATATATTATATATATATATATATATATATATATATATATATATATATATATATAGTGGTCCATCGATCGTGACCGGGCCAAATATTTCACGAAGTAAGCGTCAAGCCAAAAAAACTACAAAGAACGAAACTTGTCTAGCTTGAAAGGGGAAACCAGATGGCGCTATCGTTGGCCCGCTAGATGGCGCTGCCATAGATCAAACGGATATCAACTGCATTTTTTTTTATAGGAACCCCCATTTTTTATTACATATTCATGTAGTACGTAAAAAAATATGAATATTTTAGTTTGACCACTTTTTTCGCTTAATAGTCACAAACATCTGGCTCACAATTTTAGACGAACAGTTGGTAACAGGTAGGTTTCTTAAATTAAAATACAGAACGTAGGTATTTTTGAACATTTTATTTCGGTTGTTCCAATGTGATACATGTACCTTTGTGAACTTATCTTTTCTGAGAACGCATGCTGTTACAGCTTGATTACCTGTAAATGTTCGCCTTCCGTAATCGCACATGCATTGACAATGCGCTGACGCATGTTGTCAGGCGTTGTCGGTGGATCACGATAGCAAATATCCTTCAACTTTCCCCACAGAAATAAATCCGGGGACGTCAGATCCGGTGAACGTGCGGGCCATGGTATGGTGCTTCAACGACCAATCCACCTGTCATGAAATATGCTATTCAATACGGCTTCAACCGCACGCGAGCTATGTGGCGGACATCCATCATGTTCGAAGTACATCGCCATTCTGTCATGCAGTGAAACATCTTGTAGTAACATCGGTAGAACATTACGTAGGAAATCAGCATACATTGCACCATTTAGATTGCCAATGATGAAATGGGGGCCAATTATCCTTCCTCCCATAATGCCGCACCAAACATTAACCCGCCAAGGTCGCTGATGTTCCACTTTTCGCAGCTGTCGTGGAATTTCCGTTGCCCAAAAGCGCATATTATGCCGGTTTACGTTATCGCTGTTGGTGAATGACGCTTCGTCGCTAAATAGAACGCGTGCAAAAAATCTGTCATCGTGCCGTAATTTCTTTGGTGTCCAGTGGCAGAACTGTACACGACGTTCAACGTTGTCACCATGCAATTTCTGGTGCATAGAAATATGGTACGGGTGCAATCGATGTTGATGTAGCATTCTCAACAGCGACGTTTTTGAGATTCCCGATTCTCGCGCAGTTTGTCTGCTACTGGGGTACGGATTAGCCGCGACACCAGCTAAAACACCTACTTGGGCATCATCATTTGTTGCAGGTCGTGGTTGACGTTTCACACGTGGCTGGACACTTCCCGTTTCCTTAAATAACGTAACTATCCGGCGAACGGTCCGGACACTTGGATGATGTCGTCCTGGATACCGAGCAGCATACATAGCGCAGGCCTGTTGGGCATTTTGATCACAATAGCCACACATCAACACAATATCGACCTTTTCCGCAATTGGTAAACGGTCCATTTTAACATGGGTAATGTATCACGAAGCAAATATCGTTCGCATTGGCGGAATGTTACGTGATATCACGTACTATACGTTTGTGACTATTACAGCGCCATCTATCACAAAGCGAAAAAAGTGGTCCAACTAAAACATTCATATTTCTTTACGTACTGCACCAATATGTAGTAAAAAATTGGGGTTCCTATTAAAAAAAACGGAGTTCATATCCGTTGACATATGGCAGCGCCATCTAGCGGGCCAACCATAGCGCCATCTGGTTTCCCCCTTCAAGCTAGACAAGTTTCGTTCTTCGTAGTTTTATTCGTGAGATATTTGGCCCGGTCACTATTAATGGACCACCCTGTATACATTGAGAGAGAGAGAGAGAGAGAGAGAGAGAGAGAGAGAGAGAGATAAAATCAAGCATCATATAAGACCCTTTCCAAAACGTTCCAAGCACACATAAACGTAGAGTAGAGCAATTCAGTGAATTACATCAAAAATGTCCTTAAGTATGTAAACAAAGATAGTGACATGGCAGTATTTCAAATAGCCAAAGCCAGCTAACAACAAAACAGAAACGACGAGATCGTTATGTACCAGATAGAAAGATACATCAACAGTAACGAAGCAGCGTGGCCGATTTTTGGCTTTCCCACACACGAACGCGAACCAACTGTGCCATATCTAGCAGTACTTCACAGCCAGAAAAATTGCAAGCGAAGCACCTCAGACCACAACATTAACAGCTTTTTACCAACAGTGCAAGACGGATCCATTCGTGAAAACATTGCAATATGTTGATGTCCCTACCTACTATAGGTGGAACACAACAAGAAAAATCTTTCAACGACGAAAGCAAGGAATTCCAGTAGAAGGTCATCCAGGAATCATGGAAACTGGCGCACTAGGCCGAGTATGCACCGTTCATCAGAAAAACGCCAAATGTTTCTATCTCTGGATGTTGCTACACGAAATACTGGGATCAACAAGTCTCACAGATTTCAAGACTATTGAAGGCTACCTATGCCATACGTGTACAGAAGCATGCCAACGCTTAGGACTACTGGAAAACGACAACCACTGGGAATTAACACTACAAGAAGGCTCAATCACAGCCTCAGCCGGACAAATGAGAGACTTATTCGCCATAGTCCTGACGTCTCTCATAGAATCCAAAACATGTTTAGTTAGTAGCATCCTTGGAAAGAACGCACACCAAGTTTCAGCCATATTGGTCTATTTCTTTGTGTTTGGCATTCCTGTGAATCAAGGAAGTCGAGTGATTGTCAACAAATGGACGAAGAAGAATTTCGTATGGTGATTATACATTACTTTATGAAAGGCAAACGCCTCAGGAGACTAAAGAGACGCTTCATAAACATTACGGTGACACCGCAGCTTCGATTAGAACAGTTTATAAGTCGTATCAAAATTTTCGGAGTAGACATATGGGCACAAGCGATGCTGAACATTCTGGACGCCCTGTGGAGGTTACGACTCCAATCCAATTCAAAACTGATAAAATTCGTGATACTGCGATGGATGACAAAAGAGTTAAGGTGCATGAGATTGCTAGTGCTGTGGTCATCTTGAAGGAACGAGTACATAATATTTTGCATAAACATTTGGACATGAGAAATCCATCCGCAAGATGAATTCCACGATTGCTCACACTTGACCAAAAACGGAATCGTGTGAAGTGTTGCAAGGATGGTTTGCAGCTGTTGAGGAAGAATTCGCAGGACTTTAAGCGTCTTTTCGTCACTGTGGATGAAACATGCATACATTACTATATTCCTGAGACCAAACAACTATCAAACAATGGGTTACCATGGCAGAATCTGCACCAAAAAAGGAGAAGACCATTCCTTTGGTCGGAAAGGTTATGGCTACTGTCTTTTGGGATTCACAAGGGATAATTCTCATCATCTGGAAAAGGGTAAAACTATTACAGGTGCATATTATTCATCGTTATTGGACTGTTTGAAAACCGAGCTGTAAAAAAAAAACGCCGGCGATTGGACCGCAAAAAAGTCCTTTTCCATCACGACAATGCACCAGCACACACCTCAGCAGTTGTGGTCACAAAATTAATGGAAGTAGGATTCCAACTCGTTTCACATCCCCCCTATTCCCCAGACTTGGCTCCCTCCGACTACTATTTGTTCCCCAACTTGAAGAAATGGCTGGCGGGACAAACATTTTATTCAAACGAGGAGGTGATTGCAGAAATTAATTGCTATTTTGCAGTCTTGGACAATCCCTATTATTCGGAAGGGATCAAGAAATTAGAACAGCGTTGGACGAAGTCTATAAGTCTAAAAGGAGACTATGTCGAAAAATAAAAAAGGTTTCCCCCAAACACGTAAGTAGTTTTTATTTTCGCACGGAGTTTTCAAATGCCCCTCGTACCGTAGCACATCCGACAAGCTCATTCCGAGCTGACCATCGATTTCAACGACGTCTTCAATCAAACACTTATTCGCCTAGAAGATAAATGTTTAGCAAAAAACAACCAGAGCTTTGTACAACCTGGGATACAAGCACCGCGAAAAAATACTATCAGTGTGCTAAACTTCGTAATTACAAAAGAGAAAAACTACATCAACGTACTACTTGAATACATTGCTCACAACAAACCACTCCTCGCTAACAAACAAAAGGGAATGTACAACGTTATCAGGGACGGGATCGGCAGCAAAAATGGCGGAATCATTTATTTGGACGCTCCAGGCGTCACCGGGAAAACGTTTCTAATAAATCTATTGCTGGTGGTATTGCTGGCGGAAGTATGTGCTAAACTATACATCACACTTGCACTGACATCATCCGGCATTGCAGCCACAAAGAAGGACGAACTGCCCATTCCGCCCTGCAACTACCGTTGAATATAGCCGAAGAACAATTCCCGTTATGAAATCTCAGGAGCATTTCGACAGGGTGATCTAAAGCAAGCTAAAATTATCATCTGGGACGAATGCACAATGGCACATAAAAAATCGCTCTAAGTCATGAACAGAACATTACAAGACTTTCTGCGGGGAAACTATAAAGTGGTGGGAGGAGCTCTACTCGTACTACCAGGAGATTTTCAACAAACGTTTCCAGTTATCCCCACGTCAACACCAGCACATGAGATCAATGCTTTCTCACGAAAATCGCATCTCTGGCCACAGATACAAATAGTGCGACTAATAAAAATATGAGTGTCGAACTGTCGAAAGACGAAATAACAGCACATTTTGCTCAACAGATATCCTACCGACCAGACAACCGGCCTCGTTAAAGTCAACAGTATTTCTGCAACATAGCCCTTGCTGAAAACTAATTCATCGCGAAAATTTATCCAAACATTGTTCACAACTACAGCAATCCGAACTGACTATTTGAAAGGGGAATTTTGGCAACTAAAAATAATATTGTCGACGATATCAACTTTAATATCTAAAGGAAAATTCGCGGTGAAGAGAGAATGTACATTTATTTATTTAATCGTATGGCTGATGCACCAAACCCTACAAGAAATAAGAGGTACTTTGGTTTGGAAGACTTTTTCCTCAATCGTTCTGATAAGGACTTCTTCCTATTTTTTCCTTTCTGAATTGCTAAAATCAACTGGAGGCTCGCTATATCGAAAGCTCATCTTTATAGAAATTTTAATCGCTTTCGTGTACCAAACTCATCCACTCGATCGCGTTGTTAGCCTATCTGCCGGTGCTCGCTTTACAGAATGGAAAGTGTTGTGGCGAGGCCGCCAGATCCGCCTTCCGTTTGGCGAGAGAGAAAGTCCTGACACAGTAGGGGCGGGCGGGTGAAAGCAGGCAGGGAATTCGCAGAAGCCAACCCCCACCCCCCGCCGACGTTACGTTTCCGAGCCCCATTTGCTAACCATGAGTCACTGCCAAATCAACACTCACCTCTCCGCACTGTCGAACAAGTAGTCCAAAATGCTGAAAGGGAAAGTAACATCCACATATATGCTTCGTAAGTGATCTTTAAGGCGTGTGGCGGAGCGTACTTACGTGGACCACTGTCTTTCCCCCAATTTTGCTGTTCCATTTCTAAAACGGCCCGTGGGAAGAGTTATTCCCGGTAAGCATACGTAATAGTTCTGATTTCTCTGTTTTCTCCTTCTTGTCATTTCGCGAGATATAGAAGGGATAGGTAAAATAATGTGAACAGTAGTAGTAATGGGATGGTTGTGTTCGATGGTCAACAACGCAGGTAAGGCGGACTGTGCGTGTTCAGTATCGACTAGGCATCAGTGCAGGTTGTTTACGGGTTGCGCACGCTTCGTATTTACATTCAGAGGCCGAGATCGACGTGTAATGGAAGACCTAACAGAGTTCCAAAGAGAGCAGATTGCGAGGGCCTCATTAGCTGGAGCATCAGTAACCAAGACAGTCAATATGTTGAATGTTTCAAGAGCCACTGTTTCAACAGTCATGACAACCTACACAAAACATGGAAAGACATCATCGTGTAAACGTGATAGTAGGCGGAAATCAAATCTAAATGACAGAGATCGCCGTGCGCTAACACGAATTGTGTCACAACATAAATCTACGGCGGCTAAAGTGACTGGAGAGATCAACAGCCGCCTTCGAGAACCCGTATCTATTGACATTCTCCCCCGAGAACTCCATAAAGCGAATATTCATGGGCGAGCTGCTATACCGAAACCATTAGGACGACAACCAAAGCAAAGAAGCGTAAAACGTGGTATCAGGAGCATAAATCCAGGGCGGCTGATCAGTGGAAACACGTCATACGATCCGACGAGCCAACGTTTTCATTATTTCCAAACATCGGAACGGGTTTACGTCTAGAGAACGTCAAAAGAAGCCTACAATCCTGATTGCTTGATTCCAACAATTAAGCATGGAGGTGGAAGTGTGGTGGTGCGGGCAGCTATATAATGGCATTTTGCCGGTCCCATCATTACCCTCAAAGGCCGTGTTACAACCAACGATTATCTGAACATTTTAGGTGATCAGCTGCACTCTATGATTCAAATGTTCTTCCCCAACAACGACGCCATATTTTAGGGTGAAAATGCACCCATTTCCACAGCCATGACAGTACAATCGTGGTATGAGGAGCATGCAGCTGAACTGCAGCGTCTTTCCTGGCCAGCACAGTTCCCGAACTTTAACATTATCAAACCCTTTTGGGGGGGTATTGGGTCGCAGACTCTGGAGCAGATTTCCGCCTGCCTCGTCACTACAGGAGTTAGAAGCAGTTCTGATCGAATACTGACATCACATTCCACTGGAGACCATACAATCATTATATGCCAGTGTTCCAAGAAGAATCGCAGCCGTACTACGGGATAATGGCGGTCCAACCCCTTATCAGTACAGGTATTCACATTATTTTGCCTGTCCCCTGTATGGGCGAACGTGACGGAATTTCAGTAGTAAATCTCTCCGTGATACACAACGCGTCTGTTGCAGAGTTCGCCATTGGAGTTTGTTGAGCATCTACGTCACACTATCGTGTCCACCAAACGATCCCGTGACTAAAGGCACCGCTCTTCGTTAGATGTCCTCTGTGTAAAGTCTGAGGACACAAAATGGAAGCAGTAGTTGCGAAGGGCATGAGACAAGATTGTAGCTTATCCGCGCTTTCATTCACTGTGTAGACTGAGCAAGTAGTGAAGGAAGTCGAGTACACATTTCCAAAGTGAATTGCAGTTCAGGTAGAAGAAATGAAAGTTTTGAGGCTCATTAACGACACAATCATTTTTATCAGAGACTGGAAACGAGCTGGAAGATCAGCTGAATGGAGCGGAGACCTTCTTGAAAATAGGTTAGAAGATGAACATCAACAAAAGTGAAACTAAGGTACGGAACGTAATCAAATTAAACCAGAGGACACCAGAGGTATTAGATTAGGAAATGAGACATTAAATGTTGTAGATGAATGTTTGTTTTGTAAATAAAACCACCTTTTCTTGCGCGTCTGAGAAAAATAAAGTAAGTTGCTGAAAGAAAAGGCGGTTTTATTTACAAAACAAGTATTTCTGCGCTTGCTGCGGAGGATGTCCCGCAAACAAACTTGTTGTACGTGAATTTCGACATTTAGGTAGCAATATAACTGATGAACGTCGGGAGGATATATGGGATGATTCCGAGATGATACTAGGAACTTCCAGGGATGACGGAGAATTGTAAATGTATGAATTTCAGTTAAAGGACCTTGGTCCTTAGCGAAAATCTTTTTGATACCACTAACAGTGGAAATCATCTACTGCAAGCTCCTTGCTTTCCCAAACAAGAAAAAAATTTCCGCTAAAGACGAGCTCTAAATGCATGCTTTAAGAGCTTGTTCACCTGAGAAACACGTCTCTTCTATTGAAGGATATGTTACATGTTGCCCCCATCCCCTCCCGCACATGGACCTGTACAAACGTTTGACAAAAATACAAGGGCTATTCGGAAAGTAAGGAACGATAGGTCGCGAAATGGAAACGACAGTGAAAATCAAAACTGTTTTATTAGCAACGGTTAGCTACACTTCCCAGCCTCTTCTCTACACAGTCGCCGCTCAGACTTAGACATCTGTAGTAGCGTTGTACCAGCTTTTCAATTCCCTCGTTATAGAAGACAGCCGCCAGTGCTTTTCGACAATTTCACTCTGGGCTGCAGCTCGTTGTCTGGGTAAAAATATTGTCTCCATAGCCAGCGGTTCATTTGAGCAGAGATGAACCTCAGGGGTAGCCAGTTACGGGCTGTATTTTGGGTAATCAAACACTTCACATCGAAAGCACTGCAGGAGCATCTTCATTGCTCCTGTAAAGTGCGGCCAAGAATTGTCATGTAGAACCAACTGCATGGCAGTTATGTTATGTGGATTGCATAGCTTCAGGCGAAATCTTTCGCCAGACGCTCATACTTGGCGGGAGACACTAATTTCTTGCCATCTTTACGTTCTCGTTGTGAGCTCATAACTGAAAAGAGAGACATGATGCGACCGGCGGTTTCTCGTTGTGAGCTCATAACTGAAAAGAGAGACATGATGCGACCGGCGGTTTCTCGTTGTGAGCTCATAACTGAAAAGAGAGACATGATGCGACCGGTGGTTTCTCGTTGTGAGCTCATAACTGAAAAGAGAGACATGATGCGACCGGCGGTCGTACTAGACACAGTGCCAAACGCATCTGTTCACAGCTTCATCAGATTTTCACTGTATTTCCATTTCGCGAGCGATCGTTCCTTACTTTCCGAATAACCCTCGTACGAAAACACCGCGAGAACACAAAGAAGCTAGTCAAGCCTGCAGGTTGCGCTGTTCTATTTGAACACGAAACGCACCTGTGCTGTGTCCGCAGCATGCTGCAGGTGTCACTTGTGGAGTTATGAGTGAGCTAAGTTAATTTGAACGTGGGCTGTTCCTTAGCTAACATACATAGCCTAGGCGTTTGGTGTTTCGAGAAATATCGTTTCTATGATTATACCGGAAACAGGGAAAGCAGAAAAACAGCATCCATTAAGTCACAAGGCGGACGGAAACACTGGCCTAATATCTTGAAGGGCCCCAGCTAGAACGCAGAAGTGCCCCAACACAACGTGGCGTGGACTCGACTAATATCTGAAGTAGTGCTGGAGGGAATTAACACTATGAATCCTGCAGGGCTGCCCATAAATCCGTAACTGTACGACGGGGTGAAGATCACTTCTGAACAGCACATTGCAAGGCATCACAGATATGCTCAATAATGTTCATGTCTGGAGCTTGGTGGTCAGAGGAAACATTTAAACTCAGAAGAGTGTTCCTGGATCCACTCTGTAGCAATTCTGGACCTGTGGATCGACGCATTATCCTGCTGGAAGTGCACAAGTCCGTCGGAATGCACAATGGACATGAATGGATGCAGGTGATCAGACAGGATGCTTATATACGTGTCACGTGTCCCATATCACTCCAACTGCACACCTCCACACCATTACCAAGCCTCCATCAGCTTGAACAGTCCCGCGCTGACATGCAGGGTCCATGGATTCATGAGGTAGTCTCCATACCCGTACACGTCCATCTGCTCGATATAATTTGAAACGAGACGCGTCCGACCAGGGGACATGGTCCCAGTCATCAACAGTCGAATACTGGTGTTGACGGGCCCAGGCGAGGGGCAAAGCTTTGAGTCGTGCAGTCATCAAGGGCACAAGAGTGGGCCTTCGGCTCCGAAAGCCCGTATCGATGATGTTTTTTCGTTGAATGGTTCGCACGCTGAAACTTGTTGATGGTCCAGCATTGAAATCTGCAGGAATTTGCGAAAGGGCTGCACTTCTGTCACGTCGAACGATTGTCTTCAGTCGTCGTTGGCTCCGTTCTTGCAGGATTTTTTTCAGGTCTCAGAGATGTCGGAGATTTGATGTTTTACCGGCTTCCTGATATTCGCGCTAACTTGTGAAATGGTCATACGGGATAAATCCCACTTCATCGCTACCTCGTAGATGCTGTGTCCCATGGTTCGAGCGCCACTATAACACCACGTTCAAACTCACTTAAATCTTGATAGCCTGCCATTGTAGCAGCAGTAACCGATCTAACAACTGCTCCAGACACTTGTTCTCTTATACAGGTTACGCCGACCACAGAGCCGTATTCTGCCTGCGTACGTATCTCTGTATTTGAATACGCATACCAGTTTCTTTGGCACTTCGGTGTATTTCACACTGTTTCCAATTTCCGGCCGAGTTTGCGTCGCAAGAGTGAAACAAAACGGGGCTTCGATGATAATTTGGGCAGCCAATCGTCGCATTGCATGGTCCCCATGAGTATTCTGCAAGGTCACATTGCCTCCACGGATCATGTGACCATTTTAACTGATCCAGTCCATTCCATGCTATAATATTTGTTCCCCAATAGCGAACAGGGAGACAGAGCCCCTCTTGACACATCTCATATCGTCCAAGGTTGGCGTTGTGATCATGAGGATGAAGGGTTCTACCTCTCCTGGCCACGACAGTCACCAGATCTCAGTATTGTTGAGCCTTTATGGCAGACTTTGGAGAGAAAGGTGCTTTACCGCTATGCACCTTCTTCAACGGTACTTCAACTTGCCACTATTTTGCAGGAAGAATAGCATAAGATATCTTTGAAAACTTTACCTTTCAATGACATGATTGTTATGAATAATAGCCAGCTTCAGTGCTGTGTAAATTGCTTTTATTTTATATCACTCACGATGAGCCTATTTCGGTATATTGCCATCATCAGGCGCTCTGTAAATACATAAGTCAGAGATGGCGTAAACATAATGGTCTGTAAGTATAATGAGGAGAGCTGTAATACGTCGTTAGGTGTTTTTACCTTACATGTAGCATCTTTGTTGTCATGTTCTGTCTTTTTTAGAATTGTTACTTTCTCCTACGTGTACACAGAGGCGTATACCTGATTTTAGTTGGTTTCCACTTATGCCACTTTCCTGAGAGCTTGGATGACAGCGGATCAGCAATACTACATGTTTACGTAGTTACCATCATAAATGATCTGTGAAATTCATTTTTTATTATTTTTATAGTTTTTGTTCTAATTATGTTTTTGCAAGGAGTTTGTTTTAGTTTTACTTGAGATTTTGATTTTATATTTTTAATTTTTTCGTAATAATTTAGTTATTGTCTATGATTTATGTTGGCATCATGTCTGTGTTTTATACTCTTCATTTTGCTATCGCTGATAATATGGAAATGTCTTATTTAGATTCTGTGATTTGTTAGTACTTTACCTGTTTCTTTATTTACAATTTAATAAAGTATGCTATCTACTTTTTGTCCTTTAGGTCGGTTTCTTCGTTCAGTAAATTTGTAGGGTTGCTGTTACATGTTAATATTTCTCTATTACCGCAAGGATGTTCAGTGAATTTATAGGGTTGCATTGTACATGCGAATATGTCTCTATTTCCTCATGGATGTCCATGAATGTTCCCTTCGTAGTATTGAGGTTTTCTAGTGTTTCGTTTACAGATTTCACGTCGTGTTTTTCTGTTTGTTGACGCTAAAAAAATTTGGATGGGTTATTTCACTTTCTCGTGTGCTCTTTGTATCTAATTTTGCATCACGTCGCGTTTTCCTGTTTGTTGACGCTAAAAAAATGTGGATGGGTTATTTCACTGTCTCTGGTGTGCTCTTTATATCTAATTTTGAAGTTTCTATCAGTTTGTCCTATGTAGAATTTGTGGCATGTATTATACTAAATTACGTATATTATACGACGTGTGTTAACCCATGCCGAGACTAATGGAAACTATTTTGAAAGTCAACGTTAGGCATGGTTATGTGTTTTGTTCTTGATGTTTCCATATTTTTTCCCACCCCTTCCATTCATATTACAATTGAAGCTTTGATTAGGACTAATATACACACGTGTAACGTGCTCCCTAGTGTCACATAGGTCAATCTTCTTTATCATTTTTTCACAGAGCAACATGCTTCTTCATCGGTGATTCTTCATTAACGTTCAGATGTTATAACTCTACTCTAAAAAAGTAGAGAGAGAGAAATAGAGAGATACAGGAAGGGAAGGAGGGAGGGAAGTTTTATTTGAGAATAACATTTGAGTAAATTACTATATAGTATTGAAATATAAATAAATTCAAGTTGGGTTACAAATTTACGTTAGTGTAATGCAATTTGTCTCTGAAATAGTTACAGAATTTCCCTGTAGAGAAAATGACAGTTTATGGGCTTCACTATATTCTTTTCTATTATGAGGAAGTTAAATTGAATGTTGCTTTCGCTAAAGGAATCTGAAGTATTTCCATAAAAGAGTGAGTATGAAAAAGTGTTTGTACAGTATTATTTTATTGAATTTGTGATGTTTATGTGAAGTTAAACCAAGACTCCAATCATGCTTCACTTAATCTCATTATGTCTTTGATAACATTCTGCAGCTGAATAATTAATGATTGAGATAGTAATTATTATCAATAGGATTAAAATGCCATTTATCTTTCTGTGATAGCCAATTTATGAAAATGATAACTACTACCATACATTGATCAGTTTGTCTGGTAGTCCTGTATGTTCATTGCACTTTACAAAGAGAAAAAGAATGAAAGTTTTTTTTTGCAAAATTATGTATAAATTCTTTCAACTTGATGTTTAACATTATTATGCCTAATTAGGCTGGCGAACGTTTATTATTTCATTCACGAGAAGTTCATTACTTTCTTTGCATCCAAAATTGAAGTCGTTCTACTAATTGCCATTTATAAGAAATTCATGTTCGATACCCTCTGTCCTCTAGGTAAACGCACGTTCAAACTTCAGAACTCCTCCCAGAGGGTGACAATTGTATGTTAACGTCACATTTGGCATAACATACGTATGTAGGTGTTATAAGTTCAGAGGGGTATTACTAGATGAGTTACCGTGAGGTTGGAGCAAATTGCCAGTATCTGGAAATGCTGCCTGAACTGAAATGGGAATACGGGTAGACGACTTTCTTGTAGCGAAACGCTGTTCACAAACTTCAGAGAACCGTCATCTGCAGCCGACTGCAGAACTATTTTCCTGCCGCCAACGTACATTTATCGTAAGGACCGCGAAGACAAGACAAGACATGACAAGTCAGGGTTCGTGTGGAAGCATACAGACACTCGTTCTACCTCGTCCATCTGCAAGTGGTGCAGGAAAGGAAATGACTATGTGAGGACGCCACATTCTTCGGCGTCAACATGTTTGTCAGTCATTGTAACATTCACTCGTAAATTTATTAAAGGCTACCGCTCATTCAGCCAAGGGCAGCATTGCCAAGAGATCGTTTGCCTCTGACAGTGGTTTGAGTAGTCTGCATATACATCATTATTCTGCAGTTCAGAATTAAGTTCCTGGCAGAGGCTTCATCGAACCGCCTTCAAGCCATGTTTTTACCGTTCCACTCTCGAACAGCGTGTGATAAATGAATGCTTAAATATTTCTGTACGAGCTCTGATTTCTCTTGTTTTATTATGATGATCACTTCACCCTACGTAGGTGGGCGCCAACAAAATATTTTCTCACTGTAAGGAGAAAGTTGGTGATTGTAATTTTATGAGAGATCCTGCCGCAACAGGAAACGCCTTCCTTTTAATGATTATCACTCCAATTCGTGTAATGTGTACACTCAAGCGGCAAAGAAACTGGTATAGGCATGCGTATTCAAATACAGAGATATGTTTGTAAGCAGTCAGAATAAGACGCTGGGGTCGGCAACGCCTACATAAGACAACTAGTCTCTGGTGTAGATGCTACTACAATGGCAGGTTATCAAGTGAGTTTGAACGTGGCGTTATACTCGCCGCAGGAGCAATGGGACACAGCATCTCTGAGGTAACGATGAAGTGGGGCTTTCCCGTACGACCATTTCACGAGTGTACCATGAATATCAGAAATCCGGTAAAACATCGAATCTCCGACGTCGGTGAGGTCGAAAAAAGATCCTCCAAGTAAAGAATCGTTCAATCTAAGTGAAATGCAATCCTTCCGCAAATTCCTGCAGATTGCAATGCTGGACCGTCAACAAGTGTCAGTGTGCGAACCATTCAACGAAAAAACATCATCGATACAGGCTTTCAGAGCCGAAAGCCCACTCTTCTGCCCTTGATGACTGCACGACTCGAAGCTTTACGCCTCGGATGGGCCCCTCAAAACCAATATTGGACTGTTTATGACTGGGATCATGTTGCCTGGTCGGACGAGTGTCGTTTCAAAGTATATCGAGCAGATGGACGTGTACGGATATGGAGTCAACCTCATGAATCCATGCAACCTGCATGTCAACAGGAAAATGTTCAAGCTGGTAGAGGCTCTGTAATTGTGTGGGACGTGTGCAGTTGGAGAGATATGGGACCCGTGATACGTCTAGATAAGACTCTGACAGGTGACACATACGTAAGTATTTTGTCTGATCACCTGCATCCTTTGATGTCCCTTTTGCAGTCCGACGGGCATTTCCAGTAGGAGAATGCGACACCCGACACGTCTAAAATTGCTACAGAGTGGCTCCAGGAACACTCTTATGAGTTTAGATATGACCACCAAGCTCCCCAGACATGAACATTATTGAGCATATCTGTGACGCCTTGCAACGTGTTTTTTAGAAATATCAACCCTCTCGTACTCTTAATGATTTATGGACAGCCCTGTAAGATTCGTGGTTCCCTCCAGGACTACCTCAGTTCATGTCACGTCGTGTTGCGGCACTTCTGCGTGTTCGCGGGTGCCTACTCATTATTAGGCAGGTGTACCAGTTTCATTCGCTCTACGCTGTAATTGTTGTTGTTGTTGTGGTCTTCAGTCCTGAGACTGGTTTGATGCAGCTCTCCATGCTACTCTATCCTGTGCAAGCTTCTTCATCTTCCAGTACCTACTGCAGCCTACATCCTTCTGAATCTGCTTAGTGTATTCATCTCTTGGTCTCCCTCTACGATTTTTACCCTCCACGCTGCCCTCCAATACTAAATTTGTGATCCCTTGATGCCTCAAAACATGTCCTACCAACCGATCCCTTCTTCTACTCAAGTTGTGCCACAAACTTCTCTTCTCCCCAATCCTATTCAATACCTCCTCATCAGTTACGTGATCTACCCACCTTATCTTCAGCATTCTTCTGTAGCACCACATTTCGAAAGCTTCTATTCTCTTCTTGTCCAAACTAGTTATCGTCCATGTTTCACTTCCATACATGGCTACACTCCATACAAATACTTTCAGAAACGACTTCCTGACACTTAAATCTATATTCGACGTTAACAAATTTCTCCTCTTCAGAAACGATTTCCTTGCCATTGCCAGTCTACATTTTATATCCTCTCTACTTCGACCATCATCAGTTATTTTACTCCCTAAATAGCAAAACTCCTTTACTACTTTAAGTGTCTCATTTCCTAATCTAATTCCCTCAGCATCACCCGATTTAATTTGACTACATTCCATTATCCTCGTTTTGCTTTTGTTGATGTTCATATTATATCCTCCTTTCAAGACACTGTCCATTCCGTTCAACTGCTCTTCCAAGTTCTTTGCTGTCTCTGACAGAATTACAATGTCATCGGCGAACCTCAAAGTTTTTACTTCTTCTCCATGAATTTTAATACCTACTCCGAATTTTTCTTTTGTTTCCTTTACTGCTTGCTCAATATACAGATTGAATAACATAGGGGTGAGGCTACAACCCTGTCTCACTCCTTTCCCAACCACAGCTTCCCTTTCATGCCCCTCGACTCTTATAACTGCCATCTGGTTTCTGTACAAATTGTAAATAGCCTTTCGCTCCCTGTATTTTACCCCTGCCACCGCACCGAGCGAGGTGGCGCAGTGGTTAGACACTGGACTCGCATTCGGGAGGACGACGGTTCAATCCTGCGTCCGGCCATCCTGATTTAAGTTTTCCGTGATTTCCCTAAATCTCTCCAGGCAAATGCCGGGATGGTTCCTCTGAAAGGGCACGGCCGACTTCCTTCCCCATCCTTCCCTAATACGATGAGACCGATGACCACGCTGTCTGGTCTCCTTCCCCAAACCAACCAACCAACCCCTGCCACCTTCAGAATTTGAAAGAGAGTATTCCAGTCAACATTGTCAAAAGCTTTAAGTCTACAAATGCTAGAAATGTAGGTTTGCCCTTCCTTAATCTTTCTTCTAAGATAAGTCGTAAGGTCAGTATTGCCTGACGTGTTCCAACATTTCTACGGAATCCATACTGATCTTCCCTGAGGTCGACTTCTACCACTTTTTCCATTTGTCTGTAAATTATTCGCGTTAGTATTTTTCAACTGTGACTTATTAAACTGATAGTTCGGTAATTTTCACATCTGTCAACACCTGCTTTCTTTGGGATTGGAATTATTATATTCTTCTTGAAGTCTGAGGGTATTTCGCCTGTCTCGTACATCTTGCTCACCAGATGGTAGAGTTTTGTCAGGACTGGCTCTCCCAAGGCCGTCAGTAGTTCTAATGGAATGTTGTCTACTCCCGGGGCTTGTTTCGACTCAGGTCTTTCAGTGATCTATCAAACTCTTCTCGCAGTATTGTATCTCCCATTTCATCTTCATCTACATCCTCTTCCATTTCCATAATATTGTCCACAAGTACATCGCCCCTGTATAGCCCCTCTATATACTCCTTCCACCTTTCTGCTTCCCTTCTTTGCGTAGAATTGGGTTGCCATCTGAGTTCTTGATATTCATACGAGTGGTTCTCTTCTTTCCAAAGGTCTCTTTAATTTTCGTGTAGGCAGTATCTCTTACCCCTAGTGAGACAAGCCTCTACATCCTTACGTTTGTCCTCTAGCCACCCCTGCTTAGCCATTTTGCACTTCCTGTCGATCTCATTTTTGAGACGTTTGTATTCCTTTTTGCCTGCTTCATTTACTGCATTTTTATATTTTCTCCTTTCATCAATTAAATTCAATATTTCTTCTGTTACCCAAGGATTTCTATTAGCCCTCGTCTTTTTACCTACTTGATCGTCTGCTGCCTTCACTACTTCATCCCTCAGAGCTACCCATTCTTCTTCTACTGTATTTCTTTCCCCCATTCCTGTCAATTGTTCCCTTATGCTCTCCCTGAAACTCTCTACAACCTCTGGTTCTTTCAATTTATCCAGGTCCCATCTCCTCTAATTCCCACCTTTTTGCAGTTTCTTCAGTTTCAATCTGCAGTTCATAACCAATAGATTGTGGTCAGAATCCACATCTGCCCCTGGAAATGTCTTACAATTTAAAACCTGGTTCCTAAATCTCTGTCTTACCATTATATAATCTATCTGATACCTCTTAGTATCTCCAGGATTCTTCCAGGTATACAACCTTCTTTTATGATTCTTGAACCAAGTGTTAGCTATGATTAAGTCATGCTCTGTGAAAAATTCTACAAGGCGGCTTCCTCTTTTCTGTAATTACTGCATGCAAAGAGGCATTCAAACAACATTGTTCCCAGCCTTCATACGTGAATGGAACAGGAAGAAACACCTAATAACGGGAACGACGGGACGTACCCTGTGCCATGCACCTCAACGTAGTTTCCAGAGTATAGATGTATCTGTAGATCTAGACACTTACACTTCGAATGAGTTCCTGAACTGATTGCTCAAAATAATTTTCTGATTTAATGATTTCGGACATGTTACGTCTACCACCGACTTTAAACATATCTTTTGACTAATATATTGAGGGTGGATTGAAGTCACCACCAAAAGAGATAAGGTTTGCTTGAGATGTTCAGCAGTTGCAGCAGATGCACACATTTTCAGAAAGCGTTGGGTTGGTTTTGCTTAGTATGAAGGCGGAAACGGTGATGCAGCTTGATAGTTCGGTTCGTCTCACTTGTTTTGTTGTTTATCCATGAAAAGCAAAGACTCAAACATTACGCAGTGTCTTAGTTTGTTACTTATAAAGGCAAAACAAATTACCTCAAAGTAACATAAAGTGATGGATCTGCGACCCTGTACAACCAACCACGACAAGTTGAGTAGGTATACCCTTGGGCGTTGTGGGTTTGGGACACTGCGTACTCAGTGGGGATTCATGTAGTAACGCCGTTAATGCATTACGCCAGTTCCACGAGACCTGCTGTGCAGCCGCAGCAAGCACACGCGGTTGCCAGGCCTCCAACACCTCCAAGATGGTAATCCACCTCATTTACACAACGCTTCAGTTTCGGACGCCTTCCTGCCTTGTGTGATTGTTCGATGCACCACGTGATTTTGTCTCCTTCCCTCTTTAAGAATACAGGAGCTATAATTTTATTCATTCTTACTGTTATTCATTGATGACTGCAAAATACGACAGAAGCTAGTTTGCAGAATGTCTTGGGAATAGTTAGATACTCGAAATTAAGTTAAACTGAAGTAGTCAGCCCATACGACACAAAATAATGAAACTGCTGCAAGGGACTTACAGTCAAATTGCGTGCCTTTGGAGTATCGTTTCTGGTGTGCGACTGCATCCGCAATTGTCAGAAATTCGCAGTAATCGGCGGAGAGCCGTCGAGTAAAACGAAACTCGTATATGACGTTCCCAAAGGAACTGTTGTAGGTTCTCTGCTCTTCCTAGCCTGTTGTTGCGC
The DNA here is from genome assembly GCF_023864345.2 of Schistocerca serialis cubense. Taxonomy (NCBI): domain Eukaryota; kingdom Metazoa; phylum Arthropoda; class Insecta; order Orthoptera; family Acrididae; genus Schistocerca; species Schistocerca serialis. Next base: position 177,574,179 of record NC_064647.1, on the reverse strand, counting down.
TCTTCAGTCCGTAGAGAGGTCTGAAGCAGCTCTCCATGCTACTCTATCCAGTACAAGCTTCTTCATCTCTGCAAAGCCACTGCAGAGCAGAGCTGGTAGGTTACCTTGTTACTGTATTCACTGTATTAATCTCTCGGTCTCCCACTTCAGTTTTTACACCTTGACTTTCCTCCAATAGTAAGTCAGTTACACCTTGACGTCTGAGAATGCATTCTTTTAGTCAAGTTATGCCACAAATTTTGCCTCCTGAGCTCTGTTGAGCCATCCCATTAGTAAAATGATCTTTCTACCTACTCTTCAGCATTCTTTTACAGCACCATATTTCAAAAGCTCTTTTTGTCCAAACGAATTATCATCCATGTTTCACTTCCATAGGAGACTTCACTACAGACGAATACCTCCAGAAAACACTTCATAACACTTAAATCTATATTCCATGTTAACAAATTTCCCTTTTTCAGGAACGCTTTTCATGTCATTGCGCTTCTAATCCTCTCTACTTTGGCCTTCATTAGTTATTTTGCTTCCGAAATAGAAAAAGCTCACTTATTACTTTTAGTGTCTCGTTTCCTAATTTAATTCCCTCAGAATTGCCTGATTTAACTAGATTCCATTTCAGTATCCTCGTTCTGCTTTTGTTGATATTCATTTTACGTCCTTGTTTCAATATACTGCTCATTCCGTTGAACTGCTCTCTCAAGTACTTTGTTATTTCCGACAGAATTAAAATATAACCAGGAAACCTTAAAGGTTTTATATCTGTTTCCTGAACTTTAATTCCTTCTCCAAATTTTTCTTCGTTTTCGTTTATTGCATGCTAAATGTACGGATTGAATAAAATCGGCGATAGCCTGCAACCCTCTCTCACTCCCTTCGCAACCACTGCTCTGCTTTCATTCCTTCTGTACAAGTTGCAAATAACATTTCAAAGAGTGTATTCCAGTCGACACTGTCAAAAACTTCTCCAAATCCGTGAAAGATACAAACTTAGGTTTGTACTTCCTAAGATACTGTCTCAGTATTGTCTCACGTGTTCGAATATTTCTCTGGAATCCAAACCGATGTTCCTCGAGGTCGGCTTCCTCCAGTTTTTCCCTTCTTCTGTAAGGAATGCATTTTATTATTTTGCGTCCAAGACTTATGAATCTGGTGGTTTGGATAGTATACCTGACAGCACTTCCTTTGTGTGTGTGAAATCTTATAGGACTTAACTGCTAAGGTCATCAGCCCCTAAGTTTACACACTACTTGACCTAAATTATCCTAACGACAAATACACACACCCATGCCCGAGGGAGGAACCTCCGCCGGGACCAGCCGCACAGAGCATCTCCTTTCTTAGGTACTGGAATTACTATATTCTTCTTGAAGTCTGAAGGTATGTCGCCCGTCTCATAGATCTCTCAAGGGTATCAATAGCTCTGAAGGAATTTCGTCTACTCCTAGGGCGTTGTTTCGACATGGATCTTTCACTATTACGTTAGATTCTTCTCGCAGTATCATACCTCCTATCTCATCTTCATCTACATCCTCTTTCCTATCTATAATATTGCCTTCAAGTCCATTTCCTTTGTATAGTCCCATTAAATATTTCTTCCACCTTTCATCTTTCCCTTCATTGCTTAGTACTGGCTTTCCATTGTTGTTCTTCATACTGCACTTTTCTTTCATCCAAATGTCTCTATTTTTACTGTAGGCGGTATCTATCTTCCCATTACATACACATGCTTCTGTAGCCTTGCATTTGAACTCAAGCCATTCCTGCTTAGCCATTTTGCACGTCCAGGCAATCTCATTTTTTGTAAGTGTGTATTCCCGTCCGCCAGCTTCATTTACTACATTTTTATATTGTCTCCGTTTATCTCCTGTCGTATCCAATGATTTCTACTAGCACTTATCTTTTTTACCTATTTGATCATCTGCTGTCTTCACTATTTCATCTCTCAAAGCTACCCATTTTCCTACTGTATATTTTTCCCTTGTATCAGTCACTTGTTACCTAATGCTCCCTCTGAAACTCTCAATAACCCCTGGTTCTTTCAACTTACCCAGTCCCATCTCCTTAATTTCATACCTTTTTGCAATTTTTTCAAATGTAATCTACATTTCACAACCAATAAATTGGCCGGAGCACATATCTGCTCCTGGAAATATCGTACAGTATAAAATTTGGTTCCGAAAACTCCTACCTCTGCATAATGAACCCGAGACCTTCTGGTGCTTCCACGTGTGCTTAAAGCAAGTGTTAGGGGTGATTAAATTATGTTCTGTGCAAAATTCTGTCAGGTGGTATTCTCTTTGATTTCTTTACCCCAGTCTTCATTCACGTACTACTTTTCCTTCTCTTCCTCTTTTTACTGCCGAATTCCAGTCCTCTATCACAATTAAACTTTCCTCTCCCTTAACTATCTCAATATTTCCTTTTTTCATCATGCATTCTTTCAGTCTCTTGATCTCTGGAACTAGTTGGCTTGAACTACTGTGGTAGGTATTGCTTCATATCGAATTTGGCTACGATAATGCACTGTTCATAGTAGCTTACCCGCATTCCTATTTTCTTATTTGTTCTTAGATCTACTTCTGAACTGACTCTGTACTTACAATCCTGTATTCACCTGTTGATGCTGCCACCGAACTTCACCAATTCCCACTCTACCCAACTTCAGTCTATCCATGACCCTTTTTAAATTTTGTAACCTATGTGAATGATTTATGGGAAAATGTGAGCAGCCCTCTTAGAATGTTTGCAGATAGTGTTGTCGTTTATGTGTACTAAGTCATCAGAATATCAAGACTAATTTCAAAATGATTTAGACATGTTTAAGGCCAGAAGTGGCAACTGACTAAATAAAGAAAAGTATGAAGTCATCCACATGAGCAAAAAACGGAATCCGTTAAATTTTGGTGAGACTATAAATCGTAAAATTCTAAAGCCTTACAACAGAAGACCTAAGGATTACAATGACGTACACCTTAAATTTCAACAATCACATCGATTGTTTTATTGGCAGAGAATGCAAAAAATCCACTACAGTGACTGTGCCCACTACATTAGTGCGTCCTCCTCGGGAGTACTGCTGTGCTAAGTGGGATCCTTACCAGTCAGGATTGACGGCGGGCATCGAAAAACTTCAAAGGAGGGCTGCACGTCCCGTATTTTAGCAAAATAGGGGAGAGAACGTTACGGATATGATAGGCCAGTTGGAGTGACAGTCAAAGACGTTGCTGATTGCGGTGAGATCTTTTCACGAAATTTCAATCACCAACTTTCTCCCTCGACTGCGAAAACGTTGACTATGCCAACCAACATAGAAAGCAAAAATCATTGTAATAAAATGAGAGAAATCAGAGGATCCACAGATATATTTAAGTGTTCCCGGCGCATTTTTCGAGAGTGGGACGGCAATTAAATAGTGTGAAGGTGGTTCGATGAACCCTCTGCTAGGCACATAGGGGCGAATTGCAGAGTAGGTATAGAATACTAAGATTTTTTTGCTTTTGTTCTTTCTATCACTATCGAACCACAACAACATGTAGATGTTCTATGTTGCCTTGATAGTTACACTGAAACCCATTTACTCACGCTCTGACACTCCACTCCTTTTCACATTAGTCAGACATCAGCATCCTGTGAGTACGTTAGCGTCACCAGAATAAAATAATGGGGTAGGAATGGATCCTTATTCTAAGACAGAACACATCGGTGTTTAGCTGTACAAAACTGGTTTATTTTCCATATTATCGTCAATGAAGCACACTGGTTTACATAGTGTGACAAGACAATTTCAGAACAACTGTCAACGAATTATGTCATGATTAGCAGAAATAACACTGGACACAACAATATCAAATTTAAATAGAATGTTCTCTACAAGTTTTTTCTTACATCTAGATAGTGAAGCACTGTCTAAGTTGGCCAATATTACGTCAAATCGTCCAATTTCAGGTTCTAAGTTTGGTACTATTTAGAATGGCTGTCAAGTCTATGGACGATGGTTAGTTTTGGTGGCAAGATATGCAAAAGATTACTCAAGGTTGCTCATGTTCACAGACGACGGAAGCTGATGATCCAATATTTTTTTCGCCTCTGCCAGCGGCATTTGCATTTAGCTGTGACGTGTTGTCGGATGTATGGCTGCCCTCGCCCTCTGAAAATCCTATAAAAAGCTAATCAAAATCCTCACTGATTTTATCAGCTGAAACTGTCCTACGTTTCTCGTTGGGTGAGAAAACATGCGCTCATCCCTAGTCTGGAAAATATGGCGATATACAGGCGCATAGATGGAGCAGAATGTATACTTCAATGCTCTCTCAGTTCTCATAAGGGCAAGTAACTACGTGGATGATTCGTTTCTCCGCTATCGGAGCTCAACGACTCTTCAGCTAATTTCTAGCTGAATGCCAGCCAAAGTGAATGCAGTGTTCACACAAAATTCCTCTCTTGGCGTCATACAGAGCATGACTAGCCCTGTTCTACACTTGATGCTGATTGAGAGGAGAGTCGTCGAAGTTTTAAGTATTCTGTCTTTCGTAGCAAACTGTCTCCCACCTGTGTTCTTTCGTCCTTCACGTCACAGCTTTTTTTTTTTTTTTAGCACTCATTTCATCTGGTGGAAATTACCCTGCCAATCGGAAAGGGTGTACCTTCAAAATGCTGTAATCTCACATCTCACCACTTCTTCCGAGTTTATTTCAGCCAATCAAACATATTTTGCCTGCTCCTGAAGCTACACGCGCACATCACGAGAGCACCATGGGCCTTTCACGTGATTAGAAAATGCGACTCTTTTAACTGCGTCTCAGGCCTGTTTGTATCCATCTGGAAAGTCCCCAACGCAATTTTCTAAAGAATTTCTCTGTTACAGGCAACGCTTGCCGGTCACCTGCTCCCTTCAATGGACTGCCTGTTGCGTTCGCAGTCTCCCTCGCCACGGGCCACACACTGCTAAGAGCCTTCCGCTGTAAGTGGGCCAAGGTCTGTGCAACCCGAGTACATCCCAAACTCAAACGTCTCTTCAAACAGCTATTTTTCACCTTTTGCTCATTGGCATGCAAGATTTGGGTTCGGTGTGCTAATACCTTTTTACATTACATACAGTACATTTTGGTAGGCACATCTGCTCACTATCACCGAAGTATGTCATGTGACATACCAATGTACTCGTTACGACGTATAAAATCTCATGTAAGCTGCGAAATTAACATTCAAAATAGTTGCCACCTTACAATGCCGCTGATGTAACCCTTTAAAACATTATTCAACGTATCTTCTGTACAGACATTTGTATCATTTTCATGTGAAAACATACATGTTACCTTACTGTCAATAAATTTGATTTGGAAACAGTATATTACATTTCATGAATAACGCGTGTTACGTTTTACACTGGTACGATAAAACATTGTGACCACTGCACACCGCAATGCAGGATGCCACCTGGTGGCGTTGTCGCCATGTGACGTGGTAACAAAAGTGTGTATGTGGAGCAGACACGGATGGAAGATCGCCCTAGCGAAGATATGGGCTGCAAGAGGAGAAATCCATTGAGACAAGCGACACAGACGAAGGGCAGATTATTTTTACGCAGAGCCTGCGAACGAGTATCTCGCAAACGGCGAAGCTGGTCGAATGTTCACGTGCTACTGTCGTGAGCATCTGTGGAAAGAGGTAGGGCAGTGAAACTACGACTAGGCGCTAAATGGTTGGACGTCCACGACTCTTCGCAGAGGCTGGATGGCAATCTGTCTCGGCTCTTTGGGTGAATCACATTTTTGCTACACTAGCTCGATCGATGGTCGTCTACACAAACGATATCATCTAGGTGAACGATGGCTCGGTACGTATAGCGCATTATGTATGAAGACTGATGGGAGCAGTATTATGCTATGGGAGACATTCTCCTGCACAAGCATGGGACCTGCACCTCTTCATGCTTGATGTATTTCCTGACGGCGATATCTTTCGACAGTACAATTGTCCGTGTCTCGGAGCCAGAACCTTGCTACTGTGGTTTGAGAAGCATTATAGTGAACTCGCGCTGACGTCTCGGCGACAGAAATCGCCTGATGGATTCCTATGTAACCCATCTGTGTCGCCATCGAGCGCCTTCACCACTTGCGCAAATCATCGACCCGTTATTTACGCGAATTACATTACCTGTGCATAGACATATAATGCCATGTACCTCCACAAACCTATCAACAAACGGTGGGATCCCTAATACGCAGAATAAGTGATGTATTTCGTTCCAAAAACGGACAAACAAGCTATTAAGCAAGTGGTCATAATGTTTTAGTTCATTACTGTATAATCAGTTGGTTTCGATAGTTGGACACGGCCGCGGTGGACGAGCGATTCTAGGCGCTTCAGTCCGGAACCGCGCGACTGATACGGTGGCAGGTTCGAATCCTGCCTCGGGCATGGATGTGTGTGATGTCCTTAGGTGAGTTAGGTTTAAGTGGTTCTACGTCCTAGGGGGCTGTTGACCTCCGATGTTAAGTCCCAAAGTGCACAAAGCCATTTCAACTATTTGATAGATGAAAGTGTACTCGTTTCCTACTTGGAACATTTCATTCCAGAATTAATTTACATGAGACAGAGTGTCGATAATTTTCGTCATCGAAATCTTCATATCTTTTCCTCAGTACCACCGATGTCGTTGGGGTAAAGCTGGGATAAAGTGTTATAGGTTGCAGTTGGTAAAATGGATATACACTGATGGAAATTGAAATAAGAACACCGTGAATTCATTGTCCCAGGAAGGGGAAACTTTATTGACACATTCCTGGGGTCAGATACATCACATGATCACACTGACAGAACCACAGGCACATAGACACAGGCAACAGAGCATGCACAATGTCGGCACTAGTACAGTGTATATCCACCTTTCGCAGCAATGCAGGCTGCTATTCTCCCATGGAGACGATCGTAGAGATGCTGGATGTAGTTCTGTGGAACGGCTTGCCATGCCATTTCCACCTGGCGCCTCAGTTGGACCAGCGTTCGTGCTGGACGTGCAGACCGCGTGAGACGACGCTTCATCCAGTCCCAAACATGCTCAATGGGGGACAGATCCGGAGATCTTGCTGGCCAGGGTAGTTGACTTACACCTTCTAGAGCACGTTGGGTGGCACGGGATACATGCGGACGTGCATTGTCCTGTTGGAACAGCAAGTTCCGTTGCCGGTCTAGGAATGGTAGAACGATGGGTTCGATGACGGTTTGGATGTACCGTGCACTATTCAATGTCCCCTCGACGATCACCAGTGGTGTACGGCCAGTGTAGGAGATCGCTCCCCACACCATGATGCCGGGTGTTGGCCCTGTGTGCCTCGGTCGTATGCAGTCCTGATTGTGGCGCTCACCTGCACGGCGCCAAACACGCATACGACCATCATTGGCACCAAGGCAGAAGCGACTCTCATCGCTAAAGACGACACGTCTCCATTCGTCCCTCCATTCACGCCTGTCGCGACACCACTGGAGGCGGGCTGCACGATGTTGGGGCGTGAGCGAAAGACGGCCTAACGGTGTGCGGGACCGTAGCCCAGCTTCATGGAGACGGTTGCGAATGGTCCTCGCCGATACCCCAGGAGTAACAGTGTCCCTAATTTGCTGGGAAGTGGCGGTGCGGTCCCCTACGGCACTGCGTAGGATCCTACGGTCTTGGCGTGCATCCGTGCGTCGCTGCGGTCCGGTCCCAGGTCGACGGGCACGTGCACCTTCCGCCGACCACTGGCGACAACATCGATGTACTGTGGAGACCTCACGCCCCACGTGTTGAGCAATTCGGCGGTACGTCCACCCGGCCTCCCGCATGCCCACTATACGCCCTCGCTCAAAGTCCGTCAACTGCACATACGGTTCACGTCCACGCTGTCGCAGCATGCTACCAGTGTTAAAGACTGCGATGGAGCTCCGTATGCCACGGCAAACTGGCTGACACTGACGGCGGCGGTGCACAAATGCTGCGCAGCTAGCGCCATTCGACGGCCAACACCACGGTTCCTGGTGTGTCCGCTGTGCCGTGCGTGTGATCATTGCTTGTACAGCCCTCTCGCAGTGTCCGGAGCAAGTATGGTGGGTCTGACACACCGGTGTCAATGTGTTCTTTTTTCCATTTCCAGGAGTGTATATCGGGACAACGTGAGTGCCTTCGAAGTGGTAGTTGGATGAAGTTGCAGTCGAAGAGAATGTGAAAGGCATAACGGCTGAGATATATGGGATGCGGATTCATTGGTGCAGCATGACATGTGGCTTGATTATTACTGGGCAGTTTGTTACATGAAAAAATTGGGTTTTTCTGTTGATGAAATGGATTCTTAGACGCCCTAGGATAGGGAGGTGCGAGAAAAAAAACAAGTATTATTTTTCCTATACGGTTATTTCATCTCCCTCGCACCATATTGGCAGACGTTGGCCTATCAGTAATATAAACTCTCCTCTTGGGTAGCTCAGACGGTAGAGCACTTGCCCACGAAAGGCAAAGGTCCCGAGTTCGAGTCTCGGTCCGGCACACAGTTTTAATCTGCCAAGAAGTTTCATATCAGCGCACACTCCGCTGCAGAGTGAAAATCTCATTCTGGAAACGTCCCCAGGCTGTGGCTAAGCCATGTCTCCGCAATATCCTTTCTTTCAGGAGTGCTATTTCTGCAACGTTCGCAAGAGAGCTTCTGTAAAGTTTGGAAGGTAGGAGACGAGATACTGGCAGAAGTAAAGCTGTGAGGACGGGGCGTGAGTCGTGCTTGGGTAGCTCAGACGGTAGAGCACTTGCCCGCGAAAGGCAAAGGTCCTGAGTTCGGGTCTCGGTGCGGCACACAGTATTAATGTGTCTGGAAGTTTCATAAACTCTCCTCTCTTCACACTAATTCGTTTTAAAGTACATTAACTGATACAGTCAGTGAGGAGAAATACCTACATAGGTTTTTAGAATTATTTCAAAGACGATTTTCATTGCTTATATAAAGTTGTTTTTTCTTATTTTAAAATCAAAGAATAAATTTAAAATAGTTTGAGAAGTGGATAGTTCAAAAAGGGGCATATACTGAGAAGATGCGTTGTACATACATTCAGATTAAGGACTTGCAACGGGAAAGAATACAGTTCTGTAGGCCTGCAGGTATAGATATAAAATGAGGGTTCAGGCGAGTTAGGGGCAGAAGGGTAATCGGGTGGCAGGAAACATATGTAGTGGGGGAAGGGAAAGAAACTGGGAAAGAGAAGAGAGGATTTTACAGTGCAGGTATAAATAAAGGATTCGTGTTGGATCTGAATTTGAAGAATGGAATTTGTTTAACTGTATCAAAGTGAGAATCGATTGAAGTTTCGTTGGGAGAGGGCAGAGCAGTTTTAAACTTTATTTTGTGACAGGTCGCAGGTCGTACATTTGAATTCGGTGCCTCATGCGTTTCATGGATCCACTGGTAATGACGTCCGGTTTCAGAGGTGTTGAGGCTGTTGTCACATTGTGCTACATTGCATATAAAATAAATGTCAGTTTATCAAGATAGGTAGAATTTCCAGAACTAATAAATGTCACTATTCAAGGCACACTATATACGGTTCATCTCGTAAGAAGAGGGTGAGAGTAAAATATACATGTCCATAAGCGGTCATTTAGATGCTGAGTCCAAACAAAATAACTGTGATGTCCCAGGTTCTAAGTCAAATCCAGAGCACTTGTTTGAAGAGCATCAGCCAGTCTGTAAACACTCACATACCATAGACGATAACATGAAGATCACATGAAAGTAAATCAATAACTACTGATTGGCAACTTGTTGATATCTCGCAGATGACCGCCGATTTCACTTCTGAATTGACTGGACTGCTCGACAATGTCCCACTACTCCGTCGGTGTGCAGACGTGGAGACTTGTAAATACCAGTCGAGAAGGGTAGTTGTTTGCGCTGTATTTCTGGAGATGTGACTGGGGTAAGGAGGCAGTGTGGCAAAGTTGCTGCCTTCTGTAAACATGCTGTCTTTATGCTGTTGACCCCTGTCAAACAGGCAACCTGTCAGACACAGGTGCACCACGGCAGGGTAACGGTAGCTGGTCTCAGATGGGGCCATCGTATCCGGTGCCACGGATGTTGTCCCGGATCCACTGGTCGAAGCGGCGGTCCACCTCCGGAGACATGAGCTGCCTGGCCCGGCCCACTGCGCCCTCCCTCATGAAGGCCTGGTCGGGAGGCGCTGGCGGCAGACCGATGCCGGCCCTCAGCCTCTGGACCACGGCGCTGTAGTTGGTGGCCGGGTTGTCCCTCATACTGCTAAAGCTCAGGTGCTCCTCCAGCTGCCTCACCTGCTCCTCCGTCAAGCTCTTGCCCAGGAAGGCGGCCGTCTTGCGTATCACCGCGCCCAGGTCCTGCCAACAAGCCACCAGCTACGTCATCTTGGAAGAATGCTACCCAATCTTCATTCGGAAGAATATTGTCAAGACATACCGGTAAATACACTACTGGTCATTAAAATTGCTACACCAACAAGAAATGCAGATGATAAACGGGAATTCATTGGGTAAATATATTCTACTTGAACTGACGATTACATTTTCACGAATAGAGCCTGAGAAATCAGTACCCAGAACAACCACCTCTGGCCGTAATAACGGCCATGATACGCCTGGGCGTTGACTCAAACAGAGCTTGGATAGCGTGTACAGGTACAGCTGCCCATGCAGCTTCAACATGATACCACAGTTCATCAAGAGTAGTGAATGACGTATTGTGACGAGCCAGTTGCTCGGCCACCATCCACCAGACGTTTTCAATTGGTGTGAGATCTGGAGAATGTGCTGGCCAGGGCAGCGGTCGAACATTTCCCGTAACCAGAAAGGCCCGTACAGGACCTGCTACATGCGGTCGTGCATTATCCTGCTGAAATGTAGGGCTTTGCAGTAATCGAATAAAGAGTTGAGCCACGGGTCGTAACACATCTCAAATGTAACGTCCACTGTTCAAAGTGCCGTCAATGAGATCAAGAGGTGACCGAGACGTGTAACCAATGGCAGCCCATACCATCACGCCGGGTGATACGCCAGTATGGCGATGACGAATACATGCTTCCAATTTGTGTTCACCGCGATGTCGCCAAACACTGATGCGACCATCACTATGCTGTAAACAGAACCTGTATTCATCAGAAAAAACAACGTCTTGCCAATCGTGCACCCAGGTTCGTCGTTAAGTACACCATCGTAGGCGCTCCTGTCTGTGATGCAGCGTCAAGAGTAACCGCAGCCGTGGTCTCCGAGCTGATAGTCCATGCTGCTGCAAACGTCGTCGAACAGTTCGTGCAGATGGTTGTCTTGCAAACGTCCCCATCTGCTAACTCAGGGGTCGAGACGTGGCAGCACGATCCGTTACAGTCATGCGGATAAGATGCCTGTCATCTCGACTGCTAGTGATACGAGGCCGTTGGGATCCAGCACGGCGTTCCGTATTACTCTCCTGAATTCACCGATTGCAATTTCTGCTTACAGTCATGGAATCTCGACGAACGCGAGCAGCAATGTCGCGATACGATAAACCGCAATCGCGATAGACTACAATCCGACCTTTATCAAAGTCGGAAACGTGATGATACGCATTTCTCCTCCTTACACGAGGCATCACAACAACGTTTCACCAGGCAACGCCGGTCAACCGCTGTTTGTGTATGAGGAATCGGTTGGAAACTTTCCCCATGTCAGCACGTTGTAGGTGTCGCCATCGGCGCCAACCTTGTGTGGATACTCTGAAAAGCTAATCATTTGCATATCACAGCATCTTCTTACTGTCGGTTAAATTTCGCTTTTGTGGCACGTCATCTCCGTGGTGTAGCAATTTTAATTGCCAGTGGTGTACTAGTGGCAGACAAATGTACGAACTACCTCAGCAGACTGCACCTAAATCCAAACTGATGCCCAGAAAAACAAGAAAAAACGGAAACAGATTTGAGGATCTGTTATAGATGGCGATCAGTTTGGCATTAGGGAAGGCAAAGCCACCGCTGGGGCAAATATGACAGTTCACTTAACAATGGAAGTAATACTTCAGAAAAATCCACATAATTTGATTAAATTTTTTGATCTACAAAAATCTTTTCATTAGATAAGATGGAACAATATGTTTAAACTCATTAAAATAATTGGTATACGTTACCAGGAAATAGAGGCAATATAAAGTGAGACGAAAAAGAGCACGCGATAGCCATATGCACGTATACAGGTCACGTACACAGGGTGTAGAAGGGCGGTGTATTGATGGAGCTGTCATTTGTACTCAGGTGATTCACGTGAAAAGGTTTCCAACCTGATTATGGCCGCGTGACGGGAATTAACAGACTCTGATCACGGAATGGTTGTTGGAGCTAGACACGTATGACATTCTGTTTCGGAAATCGTTAGCGAATTCAGTAATCCGAGATCTACAGTGTCAACCACCCAGATGCCCCATTATGGCCTATTAGTGGCCACCATGGAGAGAGTCTCAGCTTTTGTAGACCACCACCTTCAGCCTAATATCCACAACCTAGAAAAGTACAAAAGATACCAACCATTTCCTCACCAGCTCTCCACAATTCACCAAATGGTGACCTGCTCGTCAGTACTGATGCCACTTCCTTTCACACCAATATCCCTAATGCCCATGACCTTACCGCTGTTGAACACTACCTTTGCCAGTGCCTGATGGATTCCCAACCTACAGCCTCCTTCCTAGTCACCCACACCAACTATATCCTCACCAACAATTACTTCATATTTGAAGGCATCACATACAAACAAATCCAGGATATGGCTATGGGAACCCAGATGGCACCATCCGATGCCAACCTATTCATGACGCATCTAGAGGAATCTTTCCTAAACATAATCACAAACCCCTCACCTGGTTCAGATTCTTTGCTGACATCTTCGTGATGTGGAACCAGGGTGAGGACACCCTATCCACATTCCTCCAGAACTTCAACACCCTCCCCCACCTCCATATACCTCATCTGATACTACTCAATAACAAGCCACCTTCCTCGATGTTGACCTCCACCTCAAATATGGCTACATCAGTACCTCCACCCATATCAAACCTACCAATCCCCAGCAATACCACCACTTTGACAGCTGTCACCCATTCCACACCAAGAAGTGCCTTCCATACAGCCCAGACACCCATGGCCATTCATCTCTAGTGACAAGTGGTCCCTCTTGAAATATACCAAGGGTTTTCACTGAGGCTCTCACAGACTTGTAAGTACCCTCCCAACCTTGTACAATAACAGGTCTCCATTGCCTTATCTCTCCAGCCACACACTACCTCCCAATGTACCACCATCTGGGCAGAGAGGAGCACACTCCTTGTGACTCAGTATCTCCCAGCATTTGAGCAAATAAATCACATTCTTCGCCAGTGTTTTGACTATCTCTTGTAGTGTCTGAAATGAGGAATGTCCTACCTACTATCCTTCCCACGACTCCCACAGTGGCAGTCCGCCACCTGCCGAACCTACACAATATCCTTGTACATCCCTGGACAACCCCTGCTCCCAACCCCTTGCCTCATGGCTCATATCCCTGCAGAGCACTAAATGCAAGACCTCTCCCATACATTCTCCCACCACCACTTACTCCACTCCAGTCAAGCATCACTTATCTCATCGAAGGCAGAGCTATATGTGAAACAAGTCATGTGATCTACAAGCTAAGCTGCAATCAGTGTGCTGCACTCTACATGGGTATGACAACCAACAAGCTTTCTGCCCACATAAGTGGCCACTGACAAACTGTGTCTCAGTAACAGGTGGACTTCCCAGTTGCTGGGCACACCACTGAACATGATGTTCTTCATTTCAATGTTTGCTTCACAGCCTGTGCCATCTTGATCCTTTCCAACAACACCATCTCCTCTAAACTGCACAGATGGAAACTCTCCCTGCAATATATCCTATGTCCCCATAACCCTCAATCTTCATTAGCTATTGTCCTTATCCACCTAGCCCCTTAACTGTTCTCATTCCAGCATTACACTGTCCTCTATTCCCCCTCTCTGCTCCAGCCTCCTCGTTACTCCCACAATATGGTTGCCTCTCCCATCATGCGCTGCTGCTCGCAGTCTGGTCTCAGATGCCAGAGACTGTCACGTGTGTGTTGTCTAATTCTAATGAAGGCCGGTTTGGCCAAAAGCTTCGTTTAACAGTATTTGTATTGTGCCTATCTGAGACTCAGCAACTCCACCATATGGTGAGTAGCAGCTATTCATAATATTTCTGTATTCCATCTTGGATTTTCCATTGTTTTACATCTGCACTGAAAATCATGGGCGAATTATCTCAGCCATTTGGAAAGAAAACTGATGCGGGATAACGCTACAGCTTATCACCTTTATTATTTAAATGCATTTAAAAAAATGAGATTCCGTAATATGAAGCTAGAAAATCACAACATTTAACCAATAACTCTGGGAACAAAATCAAATGGAGCTGAGGTACGCTGCCTGTCTTTTGCAGACAATTTTGCAATACATTTACAATATCGGAAATCAGTTACTTAAATAAATATTCTGGAAGAAATGGAGAATAGAACTGGTCTCGGAATTTCAGCTGATGAGACAGAGGATAGAACCTGTGTCAGAATTTCTGCTGAAAAAAATTAAACTTATGACAATTTTTTTTTTAATGTGGGAAAAATCCACTGAAACACAAGCATGTAAGACAGAGCCAGTTTGTAAATTTAAATATCTTGGAAGGCCCATTTAAGAGAATGGACTAGAAAAAAGTGCAACAGATGTAAGATCGATGTACAGAACATACAAATTTCACCGTCATTTGTTAAGGAAAGACGTTACCGAAAACCCAAGAAAATTCTTGTCTACACAAAATCATTAAGCGAGTCGGTGCCTCCAGTCACTCGTCGGCCAGTGTGGCATGACAACAGAAGACAGCAAAGGGAAAACTGAGGTTTTAAATTTTGCGTTCAAAAAATCATCCACGCAGAAAACTCGTACTGAGTTACCGCTGTTTGGACATCGCACAGACTTTTGTATGGAGCACGCAGAAATAAGAATTCCTGAGGTGGAGAGGAAGAAAGTCACCATGTACCGATGGAATTCCAGTTCGGATTTATATAGACAGCTCTGCGGCATTCGCTTCTTACGTAACTTGCATTTATCTCGAATTTCTCTTCCAGTGCAAAGTCCCCAGCAACTTGAAAAAAGAATGTGATTCCTGTGTATAAAAAGAGCAGGATGAAGGGCACTCAAAACTACAGAGCAACATCCTTGACGCCGGTGTTTTTCAGAATTATTAAATACATTCTGAGTTCGAATACAGTAAATTTCCGTGAGATAGAAAGGTATCTGTCTACAAAGCAGCACGGATTCTAGAAAGCATCCCTAGTCCAGAATTCAGCTTGCACTTTTCTCACTCGTATCCTGAGAATCATTGATGAAAGGCGACTTACAGATTTGATATTCCTCTAGCCCCGGAAAGCGTTTGACAGAGCAGAAGACGTCGCTAACTTTATTTTAGCCATAATACTTTGCTAAGGTTCCGACAAAATGCGTGTTGGATTCGTTTCTTCCCTGATATCGACAGTATTTTCATTACATTACCGCTTTCTCCATATAATACGGACTTGTTTGAACTTTCCGGTTTCTAGGTAGATGAAGTAAGAATATTATTCATCTCCCCTGGTCTCACAATCAGTCACTGGGTGTCCGATGTCGCGCGAAGCCGTCGTTAAGTTGCTTCTTAAAACCCGGCAAACTGATAGCTAAACACTTAAGTACGCAATGGTAATTACTATAGCATCGACACGACTACGCAGTGACGGATGGTTTTTCGCGGGTTTATGATGCACAGCGAAGCGATTTGCTCCTTCTGAAGACAAGAAAATCTTTTCGGGGCTTGGTAACTATAATCACTGAATTTCCAGAGACTGCAAGGGAAAGCGGTGCGTGAGAGGCATAATGGCCAGCAATAGATCATACACATTCCACGGGAAATTATTACAATAATAAACTGTGTGATCAAAAGTATCGGAAACCTGGTCGAAAATGACTTACAAGTTCGGGGGCCCTCCATTGTTAATGCTGGAATTCAACATGGTGTTGGCCCACCCATAGCCTTGATGACGGCTTCCAATCCCGCAGGCATACGTTCAATCAGCTGCTGGGAGGTTTCTTGGGGAATGGCAGCCCATTCTTCACGGAGTGTAGCACTGAGGAGAATATGGAATCGGTGGGTTCAGGAGGGTAATACGAACGCCGTGCTGGATCCCAACGGCCTCGTATCACTAGCAGTCGAGATGACAGCCATCTTATCCACATGGCTGTAACGGATCGTGCAACCATGTCTCGATCCCTGAGTCAACAGATGGGGACGTTTGCAAGACAACAACCATCTGCACGAACAGTTCGACGACGTTTGCAGCAGCATGGACTATCAGCTCGGAGACCACGGCTGCGGTTACCCTTGACGCTGCATCACAGACAGGAGCGCCTGCGATGGTGTACTCAACGACGAACCTGCGTGCACGAATGGCAAAACGTCATTTTTTCGGATGAATACATGTTCTGTTTACAGCATCGTGATGGTTGCATCCGTCTTTGGCGACATCGCGGTGAACGCACATTGGAAGCGTGTATTCGTCATCGGCATACCGGCGTATCATCCGGCGTGACGGTATGGGGTACCATTGGTTACACATGTCGGTCACCTCTTGTTCGCATTGACGGCACTTTTAATAGTGGACGTTAGATTTCAGATGTGTTACGACCTGTGGCTCTACTCTTCATTCGATGGCTGCGAAACCCTACATTTCAGCAGGATAATGCACGACCGCATGTTGCAGATCTTGTACGGCCCGTTCTGGATACAGACAATTTTCGACTGCTACCCTGGCCAGCAAATTCTGCAGATCTCACACCAATTGAAACCGTCTGGTCAATGGTGGCCGAGCAACTGGCTCGTCACAATACGCCAGTCGCTACTCTTGATGAACTATGGTATCGTGTTGAGGCTGCATGGGCAGCTGTACCTGTACGCGCCATCCAAGCTCTGTTTGACTCAATGCCCAGGCGTATCAAGGTCTTTATTACGGTCAGATGGCCGGCCGAGGTGGCCGAGCAGTTCTAGGCGCTACAGTCTGGAACCGCGCGACCGCTACGGTCGCAGGTTCGAGTCCTGCCACGGGCATGGATGTGTGTGATGTCCTTAGGTTAGTTAGGTTTAAGTAGATCTAAGTTCTAGGGGACTGATGACCTTAGAAGTTAAGTTCCATAGTGCTCAGAGCCATTTGAACCATTTCTAGTTATTGGACAAGGGGGGAAACATTGGTGAGAACGCGTTGTCCGATCCGGACTACAAGGAAAGCACGGGTACAAGTTCGCGCAGATTTAATTGGAATAAAAACTTTATTCTGGCAGAAGACCTTATTGACTGCGAAACCAATTTAAGCATTTTGATATCCTTATCCAAAATCCTTATTTTAAGCTACACAAAAAGTCTGAACTTAGAACGGACCATGTTCCGAAGTAGAGAGATACGAGTCGACGGCCAGAACAAGAGCGTCTTAAGGAAACAGCCAACGGACCACCGTTGCAGTTTTTTTTCTTTTATTGGATTTCGATCGTCCCGCCCCTGAGAGGGAGGGGGATGGCAGCAGCATAACACACCGGTCTGCAGCCTACAGAAAAGTTAAAAAACAGAATTAGGACATATAACCATAAAAGCAGGCGACAAAACGGTGACTGTTAAAAACTGAAACAAGGCGAAAAAGTTGCGAAGAAAATATAAAAACAAAAGGTCGGTGATGCTCATTAAAACACATAGTAGGCAGACAGGCAAAATTTAAAAACGCGGCGACAGTCTGGTTTCTCTACATCTACATCTACATTTATACTCCGCAAGCCACCCAACGGTGTGTGGCGGAGGGCACTTTACGTGCCACTGTCATTACCTCCCTTTCCTGTTCCAGTCGCGTATGGTTCGCGGGAAGAACGACTGCCTGAAAGCCTCCGTGCGCGCTCTAATCTCTCTAATTTTACATTCGTGATCTCCTCGGGAGGTATAAGTAGGGGGAAGCAATGTATTCGATACCTCATCCAGAAACGCACCCTCTCGAAACCTGGCGAGCAAGCTACACCGCGATGCAGAGCGCCTCTCTTGCAGAGGCTGCCACTTGAGTTTATTAAACATCTCCGTAACGCTATCACGGTTACCAAATAACCCTGTGACGAAACGCGCCGCTCTTCTTTGGATCTTCCCTATCTCCTCCGTCAACCCGATCTGTTACGGATCCCACACTGATGAGCAATACTCAAGTATAGGTCGAACGAGTGTTTTGTAAGCCACCTCCTTTGTTGATGGACTACATTTTCTAAGCACTCTCCCAATGAATCTCAACCTGGTACCCGCCTTACCAACAATTAATTTTATATGATCATTCCACTTCAAATCGTTCCGCACGCATACTCCCAGATATTTTACAGAAGTAACTGCTACCAGTGTTTGTTCCGCTATCATATAATCATACAATAAAGGATCCTTCTTTCTATGTATTCGCAATACATTACATTTGTCTATGTTAAGGGACAGTTGCCACTCCCTGCCTCTATAGAGGCGACACGGCGGAAGATAGGAGCGGGGGGTGGACCTGGACCGATGAGGGGGGAAAACCGTTGCAGACGGAGCCTCTTTGTTTTGTATGTTGGGATAGAACACCTTTTAGTGGAACTACCCTATCGAACGAACCAAAGAAGCACCCTTTGTTGGTGGATACCATTCACAATCAATGTTGAAGATTCGATGGGTAGATCACGTAACTAATGAGGAGGTATTGAATAGAATCGGGGAGAAGAGAAATTTGTGGCACAACTTGACTAGAAAAAGGCATCGGGTGGTAGGACATGATCTGAGGCATCAAGGGATCACCAATTTAGTATTGGAGGGCAGCGTGGAGGGTAAAAATCGTAGAGGGAGACCAAGAGATGAATATACTAAGCAGATTCAGAAGGATGTAGGCTGCAGTAGGTACTGGGAGATGAAGAAGCTTGCACAGGATAGAGAGCTGCATCAAACCAGTCTCTGGACTGAAGACCACGACGACAACAACCTGTGAAAGGAACCAATAACTAAAGCAACACATTTTTTCTAGGAAATTTAGGCTGAAAACGTCAGGTATGTGTTGTGAAACATCGTGGAATATTTCCGCTTCACTTTGCTTTGTTTCATGAAGTTCTCACAGATGGCGACGGTATACATATTCTGCAAAATGGCGTCCGTAATGGAGGTGCGTTCCAAGCAGAGATCTCTCATTGAGTTCCTTTTGGCAGAAAACCAGATCATAGCAGTTATTGAGAGGAGCTTGCAGAATGTCTGTGGAGACCTGACAGTGAACAAAAGCACGGAGAGCCATTGGGCGAAGTGTCTGTCGCCATCGCAACAAGGTCTAGGCCGGCTGGCCACACACAGCTTGGAGCCCAGCGCTGGAATGTGCGGACACTATATTTCGAGGACATCCAGCGTTCACAATCAAACACGTCGTTGCATAACTGGACGATTCTGGTGGTGTTGCTGACACACTCATCCACCATTTGGGGTACTCAAAAGGTGTACGCCCGCTGGCTTCCTCGCTGCCTAAAACAAAGCCGTAAAGAGGACCGTCTACGCGGAATTGCTCGCGCATTACGAGGCTGATCGTGACAGTTTTTTTGTCGAACATCGTCACAAAGAGATGAAACATAGGTTCACCACTTCGAACTAGAAACAAAACAGCAGTCCATAGATCAGCGCCATACGGTCCCTCCGGAGAAAAAGAGAAAAAGTTCATCATGGGTTGCGAGTAAACTGGCGTTGCTACGGGAAACTTAGTCCAAAGCTGAATACGCGAGACAGTGGCAAAACGTAATGAACAAGTGGCACGTAAAATTAAGCAGAAGTGCTGAGCGCAGCAATGCGACGCCCCACACAGCGCGCGCAGCGAATGCTTTGCTTCAACGCTTTCAGTGGTAAGTTTGGAAGCATCCACCGCACATTCCAGAGCTTGCAGCACGTAGTTTCCACATGTTCGTCTAACTGAAAGAACATTTAGGGCAAGAGATTGTCCAATAATGAGGATATTCACAGTGTGGTCCTGGAATGGCTTCGCGAGCAAGGAGTGGTTTTCTGGCGTCAAGGAATTAAACGATTAGTTGAACATACCGATCGTTGTTAATAGAGACTCGTGATTGTGTCGAAAAATGCAGCTCTGTCACTTTGAAGTATAGTCAACATTCAGTACAAGCTACGTAGGCTGCCATAATAATGTGTAACTTACTTTTTTTTAGGTCCCTCGCAGCTGAATGGAACACAATTATAAACCACCAGCATGACGCAGGAACGTGAGGCAGCGAATTATTGTTATTAAAACTATTATTTGTAACTCCGTCGAAAAATTTACAAATGATAGTTTTAAGAACAGAGCTACTTGAATGACATATTATTAGAAAAATAATCGGTAAAATACAAGCTACACTTCGTTGGTAAATGAGAAGCAACAAAGGGATTTACGAAAATGTAGAGTAAATATTTGGAGTACTGGCAAAGCGAAGATTAGTCTTCTTTGGACACCTCTACCGAATGAACGAGAACAACCTAAAGAAACTAAATAGTTCTGGAGGAAGAAATCGACAATAGCATGCCTTACAGGAGTGAGAAAAGGACTGAAAGAAACAACATCAGACAATCGGAAATAGAAACCGAAAAAAGTCTGGATTGCAAAGTTATTATATTTCAATACCACGTTACATCCTTCTGGGACATTATCATATTGTGTAAAAGGTCTGATGATGACACAAAAGAGCAAACCACACTGTTTCTCTATCTGAAATAATTCAAAGCGGTTGCTGCACTAGCCGGCAAGAATAGAATGGAATACATTTTAGGAAGACACCTCTTTGAAAATAAAATACTAAGTTTAGAAGGGGTTCAAGGCAGAAGCAATAGCAAATCGGTATCAACATAGGCAGAAGAAAGGAAAAGGCGACATGGCTAGAAAATATGGGAGTATTGAAAACATAGGAAACAATACAAAAAAAGAAGAGTATAGCTGATAGGTTGTCCTAGGTCGTCGACACGAAGATTAAAAAAGCAGACATCAGCGAAGCAAATGTACCCGTTCTTAAGTAATTAGTATTCTGAAAGGATGCATAAATTAATCAGCGACGCCGATTTGTGGATGTTCCTGAAATGTCGGCAACACGCGTTACACGAAACGTGAGTAAGTTGTATACATTGGTAGGCGGAAGCAAAACTTCTTCTCACGCAAACGCTCCGTGAGTTACCGTAGAGTTACTCTAGTTCGAGACGACAGGTTGGAAAGGCATTTTTTCATTCAGACTCGTGCCTTTCCCGAGTCCATGTTCTCCCTTTTAAAATGTTTAGCGGAACACGCCTACCGTACATCCTTCCTGTTCCTAGTACACTCAGTATAGTAGGAATAGAAAGTATAAGAATATACACTCCTGGAAATTGAAATAAGAACACCGTGAATTCATTGTCCCAGGAAGGGGAAACTTTATTGACACATTCCTGGGGTCAGATACATCACATGATCACACTGACAGAACCACAGGCACATAGACACAGGCAACAGAGCATGCACAATGTCGGCACTAGTACAGTGTATATCCACCTTTCGCAGCAATGCAGGCTGCTATTCTCCCATGGAGACGATCGTAGAGATGCTGGATGTAGTCCTGTGGAACGGCTTGCCATGCCATTTCCACCTGGCGCCTCAGTTGGACCAGCGGTCGTGCTGGACGTGCAGACCGCGTGAGACGACGCTTCATCCAGTCCCAAACATGCTCAATGGGGGACAGATCCGGAGATCTTGCTGGCCAGGGTAGTTGACTTACACCTTCTAGAGCACGTTGGGTGGCACGGGATACATGCGGACGTGCATTGTCCTGTTGGAACAGCAAGTTCCCTTGCCGGTCTAGGAATGGTAGAACGATGGGTTCGATGACGGTTTGGATGTACCGTGCACTATTCAGTGTCCCCTCGACGATCACCAATGGTGTACGGCCAGTGTAGGAGATCGCTCCCCACACCATGATGCCGGGTGTTGGCCCTGTGTGCCTCGGTCGTATGCAGTCCTGATTGTGGCGCTCACCTGCACGGTGCCAAACACGCATACGACCATCATTGGCACCAAGGCAGAAGCGACTCTCCCCTACGGCACTGCGTAGGATCCTACGGTCTTGGCGTGCATCCGTGCGTCGCTGCGGTCCTGTCCCAGGTCGACGGGCACGTGCACCTTCCGCCGACCACTGGCGACAACATCGATGTACTGTGGAGACCTCACGCCCCACGTGTTGAGCAATTCGGCGGTACGTCCACCCGGCCTCCCGCATGCCCACTATACGCCCTCGCTCAAAGTCCGTCAACTGCACATACGGTTCACGTCCACGCTGTCGCGGCATGCTACCAGTGTTAAAGACTGCGATGGAGCTCCGTATGCCACGGCAAACTGGCTGACACTGACGGCGGCGGTGCACAAATGCTGCGCAGCTAGCGCCATTCGACGGCCAACACCGCGGTTCCTGGTGTGTCCGCTGTGCCGTGCGTGTGATCATTGCTTGTACAGCCCTCTCGCAGTGTCCGGAGCAAGTATGGTGGGTCTGACACACCGGTGTCAATGTGTTCTTTTTTCCATTTCCAGGAGTGTAGACTAGACAACGACAAAATAACATGTTATGTTTATTTTAGACCCAGTCACATTCTATGACACAGTCATTACCGATTTCGGCCTAGAATGGCCATCAGCAGATGTTACATTACGGAAGAAAACGGAAAATAATAGCTGATAATAAGTCAGTTATTCATCACCATATACGGAAAGTCGTACCGCTACCGGCACACTTTTGTATTGACGTACGTATATTGATTCAGTATTGCACCATGGTTCGACACCTTGTTACCAGACAAAAATGGGAATACAAAATATTTGACATGCGTAGAATTCAATGTTCATCCTATAGCCTTTATATTCCGCATGTGAAAGACACCCATTTCTGATTAACGGAGTAGGCCTTAATTCTGAAGTTAAATACTACTGCATAAAAATCTTTGTGTGTTCGTTTTAAAGCTTCTTGTAGTGATAGTTTTCTTCCATATAGATGTAATATTAAAATAATTTAAGCAAGTTCACGTAAAATGGTGTCTGGGAGCGGGATCTAAAAAAACATTTTGCAAAACATGTGAGGCCAGGGAATGTTAGCTCCAATCCAAACGGAAGGCGAGACACTGATCGACCAAGTTAATGACGAACAAAAATGTGTGGAGACGAACTGTTGTACGAGAGACGACGACAATCATGTATTGTGTTATACATTTAGTAAACTAGCTCACAAGGACGCTCACAGATTACATGAATATGTGATGGAGAGGCTGACATTTTGCTGGCGGTACCACGGCAGATTCCACCAAATTGATTAGACTGCGGCAGTAGCGTCATAACAGATTCGATAGAAAGGCCAACGCCGACAACGATAGTTGAAGTACGCATGTCGACGTCGCAAGCAGGTGGTAAAGTTAAATGAAAATCTAATGATCATGGTGGATTTGAGTGCTAGAGATGGTTGTGAAAAAATATGGGTTTGGCAGTAGGATTGAGAGAGTCTGCCTGCTTACATATCTCTGTTTTTGAATACGCATGCCTATACCAATCTCTTTGGCGCTTCAGTGTACAAGTGAAAGCAAAAACCACGAAAGTAGGAAACACAAAAATCAATGTCACACTAGACACGGGAAATGGTAGTTGACATGTTACGAAATCACAACGGCTGCACAAAAATATGGACGCTTCCAGCCGGTTTCGCAGATCAGGGAAATCTGCCTGGCTTTCAAATAATGAGTTAGACTCTGATCTGTAGGTATATTTCCTTTTAATTATAAAAATTGCATTGTTTTTAAATCTATAACGAATATGTGACAGCGAAGCGAAAAAGTCACGTAATATTCCAGCACATCCACTGAAGATGCTCCGCCAAAATAAAAAGTATAGCGTCCGACACACGAATCTTTAGTGCTGTACCCCACCTGATTCCATTTCTTTGTAATCCTCTTCTAGATACACAAAGTGAATCAATTACGTCTCACTAATGCCTTGTTGTTGAAATTCGAATGCGATAATACTACACAAGCACTTCCGGCATCCCTCTGAGCCAGTGCCTCAGAATTCCAGTCTCTCGTAGAGTGAAAGCGTGTGACGCTGTTGATGTAGCGTCTGACGGGGCCGTTAAGTTCCGCTGCCCCTTTGATGTAATTCGAGCGGAGTAGTCTGTATGTCCGCTTCGGGCTTTAGTCCTTCCTTCCCAGCACTCCCTGATGAGTCACGCGACCTCCACACACTCAAGTGTTGACAGAAGGAAGACTAGAGTACAGAACTAGAGTCTGCCCCATGAAACCTCTACCAAACACTTTATAACATTTTGGCTCTAACGAATCAGCCGTTACATTACTGCTACTGCTAGCCTATTCTCACCTTTTTCATATCTTCATAGGTGTTCCATAGAACGTTTGGCTCGTTTCGCAGTTTCCAGAATTCCAGAGCGCTGCTCCAGTATGGAGAGTAGTTGACTAAAACAAAACGAGATAGAACCTGCAATTAAAATACATCGCATCCAAAGTGACAGACAACTCGCTTAATCTTGATTATGTTTAGTACCACAGCTGACATTGATGTTAATGATTAATAAAACCCATGTCAGCTGTATTATTACTCAATAAGTGTGTAATAATACAAGCAAGGCGGTTTTTGTTAAGCATCAACAACTCAATTACATCAGAAACAAACGTTTTCTCTTGGTGGAACAAACGAGATGTCAGCCCCACGTCAAACTGCTAGTTCGACGCTTTTATCAAGCCTCTTTATGCTTTACTAACTTCACTTGTAAGGTGTCAAGACGTAACAACATGCTACAAGTAGACTCTTTCACAAACATTTTGTTGATGTTGCAGTCTTCATTCCGAAGACTTATTTGATGCACCATATCCTGTGCAAGCCTGTTCATCTCCGAATAACTACTGCAACATACGTCCATCTTAATCTGCTTACTGTGCCGACCGGTGTGGCCGTGCGGTTCTAGGCACTTCAGTCTGGAACCGCGTGACCGCTACGGTCGCAGGTTCGAATCCTGCCTCGGGCATGGACGTGTGTGATGTCCTTAGGTTAATTAGGTTTAAGTAGTTCTAAGTTCTAGGGGACTGATGACCACAGATGTTAAGTCCCATAGTGCTCAGACCCATTTAATCTGTTTACTGTACTCATCCCTTGGTCGCCCTCTACGATTTTTACCACCGACACTACCCCGCAATACTAAATTGGTGATCCCTTGATATCTCAGAATGTGTCCTGCCAACCGATCCCTCCTTCTGGTTAGGTTGTGCCACGAATTTCTTTTCTCCCAAATTCTGTTCAGTACCTCCCCGTTGGTTACTTGGTCTACCCATATAATCTTCAGCATTCTTCTGTAGCACCACGTTTCAAAAGTCACCTGATTAAAAGATCTAAAATTCCAGTCTTCGATCCGTAGAACATCAGTTTCGTTTCTCCCGATGATGACATCCTCCTGTGAGCCACCGCCCGGAGATCCAAATGGGCGACTGTTTTAGCTCTGGAGTATTTTACCCAAGAGGACGCCATCGTTTAACTATACGGCAGAGCTGCATGTCCCCGAGAAAAATTATGGCTGCAGTTTCCTTTGCTTTCGGCCTTATGCAGTAGCAACACAGCAAGGCAGTTTTTATGATGTTTCAAGGCCAGATCAGTCAATCATCCAGACTGTTGCCCCTGCAACTACTGAAAAGGCTGCTGCCCCTCTTAAGGAACCACACGTTTGTCTGGCCTCTCAACAGGCGCGCTTCTGTCGTGGTTGCAACTACGATAAGGCTATCTGTATCGCTGAGGCACGCAAGCTACCGCATCAACTACAACATCCATAGATCATGAAGGGACAAACATAATAACGTCAACAAATCTGTATCTGCTATCCACCGTTGGCGAAAAGTTTTGAGAACCCTAGAAATTTCGGACGTGTACTGTTTACATAACAGTAAATAAACCTTTTAGTTTAAAAAGTATTTTGTCGGCATCGAGAAAGACCAAAACAATGATCCAATTCAAGCCACCAATAAAATATCTTCTTTATTCAGTAATTTACTAGCAGCTGAACACAGGAAGAATTTTTTAATAATAATTAACTAATATAGATAACAATTAAATTAATTAAAATACAAGAAAATGTGACAACCATGTCGCCGGCCGCTGGTGGCCGAGCGGTTCTGACGCTACAGTCTGGAACCGCGCGACCGCTACGGTCGCAGGTTCGAATCCTGCGTCGGGCATGGCTGTGTGTGTTGTCCTTAGGTTAGTTAGGTTTCAGTAGTTCTAAGTTCTAGGGGACTTATGACCTCAGCAGTTGAGTCCCATAGTGCCCAGAGCCATTTGACAACCATGTCAGAATACATAACTTACATATGTGTGGTCTAGGTCGTATTATGTGTGTATTATTAAAAAAAAATTCTTCCTATGTTCAACTGGACATACGATTGTATGCAGTACATTTGATGTGTTGCATGGCCTATTACAACCGTGTGGTATGGTTTTATGAATGATAGCGTATACATATGTTCATATACCACGCTATATTTGAGTAAAACAGTGAAAACTATTAACAACAGCATGACATAGGCGGAGGCATATGTGCTCTAATGTTACATATAGTTTTAGTGATATAGAATGTGTTTTTGAGCCACTTAAATAGTTAACATGATACCTGTCAGTTGTTAACGTATGTTCTATATTTTTTATAATAGTACATTTCTTCTCCTCATTGTACAGGCGCCTGAAGATGGCATCAATACAATGCCGAAACTGGTAGCACATAGTAGTTCATAAAGTAAAATAAATTTCTACAATACATACGGCTGTTGGCAAATTACTGAATCAAGAAGTTCATGCCAGCCGTCGTCCCACGATCCATAATGGATCAACGAAGAATAAAATACCTGGTGTAATAAAATTTGTCATTTGAATGTTTTTCTGTGTACTAATCAGTTCACTTCATTCGCTCGTTGTGGACACGTACCACTAATGTAGTGATCTTTTCCTGTATGTATCTGTGACATCGGTGATACTAGTGCATTATGCCTGAAATAAACGAACTTAGTTTAGTAAAACGAGTGCAGATAAAGCTTTTGCATGAGCAAGCGAGATCGCAGGTGAAGATTTC
Source organism: Schistocerca serialis cubense (assembly GCF_023864345.2). NCBI lineage: Eukaryota > Metazoa > Arthropoda > Insecta > Orthoptera > Acrididae > Schistocerca > Schistocerca serialis. Next base: position 177,546,928 of record NC_064647.1, on the reverse strand, counting down.
GAAAACTGTGAAATTTTCATTCCGATCTGTACAATATGTTATTGAGCGATTCGCCATGACCCGGGTGGCATGTTAATAGGCGCAGAATCTGCCGCTAGCGAATCATATCAGACCGTGGGGACAGTAGTAAGAGAGTTGCTAAAAAATATGAAGAAAACCTTCCTAGGCCTCGCTGCTGAGTCGTCGGAAAGTTCCAATAAAAGATATCTGCTAGTACCATTCGTAGACGACTTCAAGAAGCTGGTCTAAAAAGCTGTACAGCCAGGAAGAAGCCATCGCTCTCTGACAAGAATAGAAAGGCACCGTGTGAGCGGTCTCTAAAACACCAAACGTTCACCGAACAAGACTGGTCAAATATCGTGTGGTCTGACGAAGCAAACATTCAGGTAGGTTACTCAACTTGATGCTCTAGCAATACATTCCAGTTTGGATACAAAACAAAAGGAATTATTTTAAAAACTCATGAAAGAATTGTGTGTAATATTTATAGAAATTTCAGATTTTTGGTCCACACGGTGCGACCTACAGTACGTCCGTCGCCGGATGGGCGAGGAATATAAGCCAGAGTGTGTGGTACCTGCCGTAAGACACGGCGGAGGGAGCCTCATGGCGTGGTAGCGCTGCAGGAGGGGGTTCAAATGGTTCAAATGGCTCTGAGCACTATGGGACTTAAATTCCGAGGTCATCAGTCCCCTAGAACTTAGAACTACTTAAACCTAACTAACCTAAGGACATCACACACATCCATGCCCGAGGCAGGATTCGAACCTGCGACCGCAACGGTCTCGCGGTTCCAGACTGAAACGCCTAGAACCGCTCGGCCACTTCGGCCGGCGCAGGAGGGGGACAAAAGTCGTATGTGAAGATAGCATGGGTTCCACAAAGTGCATAGACGTCCTATAATCTGCTTTATTGCCCTCTTTTAAAACTCTTTTTGGCAGTACAAAAATGATGGAGTTAAATTCCAGTACAATAACGCAGCCTACCATAAATCTGTACGCACGATGACTTGGCTTCGGAAAAATAACATCGAACTGCTGGACTGTCCTGACCAATGACCGAACCTGAACCCTATAGAGCATTTACCGGATTTACTGAAGCGCAGTCAGGCGGCACACAGTTAAGTAAGAAAAAAAAAGATACAGTATTCCTTACCAAAAAGAATTCCTGCTGCAACAAGAGCAAAAGATGAGTCCACCAAATACTGATCGTGTGTTACTAATAAACATTATAAACACAAACAAGCTGTTTCTATTTACTTAATTTCTTATTTTTCACAACAGTCAATATTACCTAGGATGCTCAATATTTTTGACCAAGCATGTAATATAGCGTCTTCGATCACAAAGTTTTGCTAGTGTGTTTTGGAAATATAATTCCATTATTATTTATTTGTTTATTTCTCGGCCATCAATCTTCTGATTCGTTTCATGTAGCTCACCACAGATTCCTCTTTAGTGCCTCTTGCAACCTAGGTACTCCATTATTTGCTGATGCCAGAGAAGACTTATGGCCTTTAGAGGAGAAAATTGTAAAGGGGGGAAGCAGTCTAAAGTACGCCTAACTATTCTTCTCTGCAGCAACGCCTCAGGGACACATAAATTGACACCACTGGAGATCGGACGCTAAGTAAACCCGTGGTGCTTGAAAAATGTAAGAAGGTACAATGTAAGAAGGTACATACATTTTATTTTACTTTCGTTTAATTTGAAAGTTAATTCAGTACAGAATAGCTTCAGCTGTAATGTTTCGCTGCTGTCGTATTGTGAATGTGATTTCTTTTATTGCAGTCAATTACAAGGTATCCAGAATGAGATTTTCACTCTGCAGCGGAGTGTGCGCTGATATGAAACTTCCTGGCAGATTAAAACTGTGTGCCCGACCGAGACTCGAACTCGGGACCTTTGCCTTTCGCGGGCAAGTGCTCTACCATCTGAGCTACCGAAGGCGAAAGGCAAAGGTCCCGAGTTCGAGTCTCGGTCGGGCACACAGTTTTAATCTGCCAGGAAGTTTCAATTACAAGGTAAATCGAAAAGCATGGATGACATCTACTCTTGTTAGTGATTGGCTGTTTTCGCTTGATAAAGAGATGCCAATGAAGAGTAAGAAAATTGTATTGCTGGTGGATAATTGTAGTGCGCATAACAACATGCTAGCATTGAAGAACTTACTAACTTACTTCCCCCCGCCTGTACTTCGGTTCTTCAGTCACTAAATAAGGGGATGATTAAGAACTTTAAGACAAAATACCGTTCACGTTTAGTTGAACACGTGATCGCAAGAAAGGTGAGCAATCCCTAAAGTTTCAATGTGAAGCAGGCTTGTGTCATGATTGCTAGTTCCAGGAACAGTGTATAGCCGAATGTGATTGTGAACTGCTGGAAAAATGCAAGAATTTCCGAAAGTGAGAATGTTGGTGAGAATGTTGTTATGGACGGAAAAACGCAGGATGATATTCAAAGTGATTTGGAGATTTATTCGGTAGTTACTGGCAAAAGCATAGATGCTTCAGTAGTTGAATACTTGTCAGTGGCTGATGAGGCGTTGGTGTTTGAAGCATATACCAGAGAATCTATCATCGAAAAGTTAAAGGATAATTGAAGATTTTGTCGATGACAGTGATGTGATAAGTGCGAATCCCCCCCTTGTGATGGAGCTAACAGGTCAGTTGGAGACCATTCAGCACGTAATACCTTCAATACCCAGTGTTTCAGCGCAGCAGTTGATGGCGTTAGAGGAGATAGAGACAATATTCACAAGAGAATCTTTAAGAAAAAAGATACAAAGGAATGTATGTTAATTTCCCAATTTCTATCTCTCTGTAACATCGCAATTTGGTTTGCTCAAGCAGTGAACATACCACATGCGTGCGTATCAGCTTGACTGGCGGCAGAAAGTATTGATTGAGAATGGGATTACGACCCAAAAAATAGTAGACGAAAGATAAACAGAATAAAAAAAAGTGTGACTATGGGACTTTTATTTCGAAAACGAAGATCTTAGCCTTATTTCGTTTTAACAACATCTACCTAATCGTGCACTACCTGATGCAGGGGATCTGGCGCTGGTGTCTGGAGCATAGTCGCCGTTCTAACTTAGCCCACAGGAGTTCTACAGGGTTCAGCGACTCCACTTCAGGAACGTTGTTGTTCACAAGTGTTTGGTTCACAGATGCTGCTTTTTGGCAGGGTGCATCGTCATGCTGGTACAGACAAGCATCGTCTTCGATCTGTTCCCCTGCTGTATAGAGTACACAGTGCTGTAAAATGACTTCATAACCATCTGTGCTTAGTGTGTCCACCCCGATATCTGAGTGGTATCCCGCCGCTGTTTATGTTTTGATTAATAATTACTGCATAAGAAGTCACCCTCAGTCTGCCATCGGCCTTTTTGAAGAGGAGCGGACAGACGTTCCAGGGCACTCTCTTGTCCTAGACGTGGGAAACTGCCCCTATTACAATAATAATAAAAATAGTGAGCATGACGGGCTGCTGTCCTAAGGGGCCCGGGTTCGATTCCCGGCTGGGTCGGGGATTTTCTCCGCTCATGTACTGGGTGTTGTGTTGTCTTCATCATCATTTCATCTCAATATGACGCGCAGGTGGCCCAATGTGGCCTCGAATATAATAAGACCTGCACCAAGGCGGCTAGACCTGCCCCATCAGGGGTCTCCCGGCCAATGACGCCAAACGCTCATTTCCATTTTTGTGCTTAGTGTTTCACTGAGTGCAGTATGAGGACCACACCAAAACTGCGAGAAACACGCTCGTACCACAACACCACCACCTCTGGACTTCCGTGTTCGCACATGACGTCCTACAGGTGCTCGCAAAAAACCTAAACACTTGTCTTCGATTGCCACAGATTCACCAAATCGGTGGTTTTCAGTCGTCCACTGCCAGGGCAGCATAACTCTTTACATCAGCTCAAGTGTCACTTAAAAACATGCGTGGTTTATGAGGAGTTGCTCTACCATTGTACCTGCGCTGGCGTAAGGTGTCACCAGCACACCGGTCGGCAAAGATGTAGCGCGAAGATCGATAGTGGGCGCTGGGTGAAGCGCGCCTATCGCAAGAGAGGCTAGAGACACACTGACAAACAACAGGCCGCCAACGCCCTCTCGACAGCAGGTATTTAGGCCTCCACCGCTGACTGGGTTGCCTCACAGGCTCGCTCTTCCAGTTTGGAGTCTGTTCACAGAGCCTGTATAGTTCATCACGGCTTACAACAGTACACAGAGACCCGATTATTGACTACAGCAGGACTTGTACATTACCAGCAGTGAGACTAACTTTGTAAGAGCGAGATTATCGATATTGTCTGCAAAAGGACTATTACTGAGGAACTTGTTCCACAACACATGCTCTCCATTCCAGTTAACTAAATGTTCATCTAAATAAAGAACTGTATTAATCCACACGTGCATTTGTGTTGTAGAAAGAAGACACTGATCACCCGTAACAACAGTCTTTCCTTTGCTTCCTTGCTGTACAAGACACTAAGGTGGTGACGAGGATAATTCAATGGCGACGATAATACTTGTATTGTTACTGCTACCCCATTCCTTCTAACTCCGTACCCACAGTCACTGTGCCACCTGGACTGCTGGCAGAGCTTTGGATCAGAGTACTTCCTTTCGCTGATGCCATGCCATTTTTTTTTTTTTTTTTTTGTTTATCTGTGGTTGAGACCTCGCGTTTCCACTTCACAATCACATCATCAAGAGTCAACTTGAGAAGCTTTAGGTTACGAAGTCCACCTTGCAGTCTCCTGACCGATCCATTCTGTTGTTACTGCTTCTTTACTGACTATACAATACTCCCCCCTCCTCTTATGCTATCAGGTCCGCCTCTCGCGACATCTGGTGGTCAATTCCGCATTACTTAGGACTATTCTGGTACTTTTGGGCCAGCTGATGTACCTTTATCGCAACAGAGTCGGCATTCTATGTCTTAATTACGGATTCAACCCACTTACCCACATTCTCCAGAAAGGCTTCAATAAATTCGTCCACTGAGAGTTGCATGTTCATCAGCAGACGACGGTGGTGGTAGTACGATATAGCAGTATCCTTCGGATTTCGGCAGACGTACACAATCTGTGAAAGAAACAGCATTCACTGTAATCGGGAAAACAAGTTACAACGTGTGACGAAGAAACCGGGGATCTTTTTATTTCCTCTCTTTTTTTGCCATCTTTATATTCGTTTTTTCACTTTCAACTAATTACCATTAACATACATAAGTGAAATTTGCATTTTCATAAAAGAGAAAGGTTTTCCCTCAGTTTTAAAGAATATAACACCAGATCTAATTTTGTGCTTAGTTTTGTGTATGTCATCAATTTCCTAATTTATTTTGATTATTCTTAGTTAATATCTCTCATTATAGAGTGAAATCAGTAATTGTTCTGTGACTTAAATTCTATTGTTGACTTACAAACAAATATAAATACTGTAATAATGATAAATATTTCGAAAAAGAATCACTAGGATTTTTAATGTGTATATTGGACTCTGTTCAAAAACATGTTAGCAAAGGCAGCTCTTAATTAATTCCTAAGTAATTACCAGTTTCATCAAAAGTATTGTTTTTATAACAATATATGTTAATTTCATCATTTAAACAAATACTTCGGCTTAACCCTGGTGGTAGAAGAAACTGTTAAAAAGAACCAATTTTTAGATGTATTTAGTTAATTTAATGAGTTATGTTTTAATTGTAATTTCTGTAAATTAAACATGAAACAATATATAGTTTCAGTACCTATTATTCAGATGATATATAAAGGCCTGATTTTTGGTCCTGGGAGAGTCATTCCACGGTCGATTTTCAGACGAGGAATCTGTGCTGGTGAGAACAACAACAATGCATCGACTTAACAGTGGAATAAGTGTAACACAAATAGCCTGTGTGTTGAAAAAATGACAGCGCCTGTTCAATACGTACTGTATTATTATGCAAGAACTGTAAAGTGTATGGCTATGTTTATACTGCTCATAGACATTCAACAGTAAACTCTTATACAAGTATGCTCATGTTTGACTGCAACGTATTAATGAGGCTTATCAAAATTTGCCAGTAGTTAACTGTCCATATAACTGTGAAGTATTAGGGGTGGAGAGGGGGGGGGGGCTATGAACAGTGAAAGTAAAGAACTGTGAAACGCAAATGTGCAGCTGTCGGCTACATCATTTACAGTAGTCAGTGTTGAACTTCCACCCCCCCCCCCCTCCACCCACCGTTTTTCAGCCACTTGAACAACGCAGTACGTCGACACCGAGGAGTATCAGCGAAGAAAACGCTTTACATCGTTTTGTAGCCAAATAAAATGTCATCAAAGGAAAAGTAATTCATTTCAGTGTAAACAAATTATTTGCGTTTTGGATAAACTCTAGCTGTAGCGTACACGCCATTGCTTGCTGCATGGACATAATTTCAAGAATGTTCGGGAAGTGGAGAAATCTGATATCAGTTTGTAATCGACAGGAGTTGACGATTGTCAGTAGCAGGCGTGTTTCATTGACACTTTTTTCACCAGTCTTTCGAACGGTTTGGTCCAGTCTTCCTCCTTTTCCTATCTTGTGTTAGTCTTCTCATTCCTATCTAACCACAACTCGCGACATCTTCTACAACGTTTTTCTCACATTTCACTCTCTGATTGTCAGCAACAGTATTTTTCCCTTCTACTGCTGCTCGCTCGTCCCTCTGTTTGTAAGTATTTTCTATAAATTTATTTCCTCACCCGCTCATTTCATACCTCATCCACCCTTCCAAATTTTTGTATTCTTCCTCAGCACGACACCTCAAATGCTTCCAGTTCCTTCTTTTCTGAAGTCCACATTTGACTTCCACACAATACTGATCCCCAGATCTTTCAATACTTTTTCCCTCATTTCCGTATAATTATGTGGCAGCAACAGAGCTCTTTCATCAATGAAAGGTTTCTTCGCCTGGTAAAGTTCCGACTATATCATCCGTACAACCGCCTTTTTATTCCCCCTTTAAAGTAATATCGCTAGGTCGTGCCGCAAAGATATTTGCTGAATTATATGAAAGACGGCTGTAGAAACCGACTTTCATTATTGATTGATTCATATTAATTGAAACATGTAAATAAATACTACAGATGATTTTTTTCTGCGTCGATACATTCCGTTAAGGGAATGTGGAGTGTTTGAGTGTCATTTCATGCATCGACCAGCTATCTTTTACCCCCTCTCCAGTCCCGTAGACAATCTCTGGTTAATTAATGTCAATGAGCTTCTGCGTCTGAAATGGACTGGTGAGGGAAACAAAGGTTTTCTTGAGAAGTCCGTGTTTGACATGGATTCTGTTAGCCTTTTCCAGAGGAGTCTCTTAGTTTTTTCCTTGTCTACGAATCAGAGCCTTCCCCACTTTCTGACACTGGCAGCTTTCTCTTGGCGAATCAGAGCCCTTCCCGCTTCTTAGGAACCGGCGTTAATAGCCATCCAACATCCACTCGTGGGAAATAAAAAACGCTCTCTAGGCCGGAAGGTCGCCACTGGATATCCTAAAACGTTGAGTCGCGATCCTGACGCTGAAATGGTGAGAACTTTGTTCTTCCTGATATATAATAAGATCTACATACTTCGGTTATTGCGCTCAAGTTTCAATCGTGTAGAATGTTCAACAATGCTTTTATTTCATTTCAGTGAATCTAATTAGTTAATTTAGGAAAGAAACATGTGGACAAGCACATGGCTTTCCTCGCGATGGAGATGGCCAAGTGCTCTTCACAGTGGCCCCGATATAAGTAATTAAGTGCCATGTTTCCTCAGTTATCGTGTATCACGTTAATTCTGATACAAGATGCACGTCAATCGGTCTTATTTTCGATGTCTTTGAAAATCTTTAGTTGATCTATGTGAAACACGTGTGAAGCGTAGTAATCAATGTGGGGTTGCGCATACCAAACCATTCACTCGAGTTTAGTTAGACTTCACTGTTACTATATTTAGCTTGCGTAGTACGGGATTATTCCGGTCACGAAAACTGACAACGCCCGGGAGATGGTGTGCTGACCATATGCCCCTTCATATCTGCATCCAGTGACGCCTATCGGATGAGGATGACACGGCGGTCGGTCGGTTCCGTTTCGCCTTCCGAGGCCTGTTCACATGGAGTTTAGTATAGTACGGAATTGCAAAGGGGAAAAACGGTAGACAAAGACAGAGAGTGGAATATGACTAACAAATAATTGTGAACGTAGGGTGTAACTGATAGTCTGAAACGAAGATAGTTGGCGGAGGAAGGGAATCACACGACTGGTGAACAATAAAACAGTTCTGTCCTCTCGTATTTCCCTCTACGTCCTCAACATAGTAGGTGAATTCTTCCAAAATCAGTCTGTTAGGGAATACGTATAAAACAACAAATCAGATTGTTACTAACAGCAGAAGAGATCTGTACGAAATGGTAACCGTACTGCTATCGGTCTGTAAGCCAGAGAAATGTTCACAAGTTCTTCAAAGAATTTACTCCAAACATGTTGTTTTTTTTTGTTTTTTTTCAGACGATAGTCAAAACTTGAACGCTGCGATACACTTTCAAGTGAGTTCAGCGGCTTTGTGAATAACAGTGACAATTCCACAATTTCGAAACGTAGAATGTCTCTCCAGCCTACATGTGTTTTCAGTGAATGACGGTCAGGTGCTATAGTGTGATGTTCAGATTCTCTCTTTGGGTCAACTACCTATCATTTCACCTCAAACGTAGCTCAAGGTAACTAGAACCCTACCTTTTTCCATCATTGAAATAACATTTCGAGGCGTCTTAACCATTGCCGCTTTCCGCCTCTGGAATAAGGTGCCCTGTAATAAATACACTCCGCTTTAGCTTTTTTCCTATAATGCAACAGGATGTTGAAATGTGTGTTTTGCGAAATACGGGTCTCTGTGAGGAGAAATGAGTAGTTGCTGTATCCTTACCCGGTGGCACTTGTCTCACTTTTCATATCCCTGCCGGCCAGAGTGGCCAAGCGGTTCTAGGCGCTTCAGTCTGGAACCGTGCGACCGCTACGGTCGCAGGTTCGAATCCTGCCTCGGGCATGGATGTCTGTGATGTCCTTAGGTTAGTTAGGTTTAAGTAGTTCTAAGTGCTAGGGGACTGATGACCTAGATGTTAAGTCCCATAGTGCTCAGAGCCATTTGAGCCATTTTTTCATATCTCTATCAGGCACGTAAATTTCTTTTTCCTCTCTTCATTACGTTTGTTCTACCACACTGCCATTTCTCTCCATCTCCTATTTCTCCTCTCACGACCATTAGTGCCACAGACGACTGTCTAAATCTGCCTTCCTGCAATTTATCTTTATTATTTCCCGTTTCACAAACAAATACAAACTATGTTCCTTTCTCCGGTGCCGCTATTATTGTTTTATTTATTTCTGTCGTAGCTGTTTCTAAATTACGCATACGGTGCAACTTATAAGACTTCTTAGAACACGATGTCTCCTAACGAATGTGAGGTAAAATTTGAAATCGGCTGCTTACTTATAAGAGAGGACATTAAGACCCTAATGTTATCAGCGTAAATAAGTAAATGACTTATAAATAAAATAAAACGGTGAAACCCTCTACACTCTAAGAGTGTGCGCGAGTTTTTAAATGCGATGGTTGGATTAAATGTTTAGTTTCCCTAAACAATTCTAGAAACTGAAACGTTCTGGCACACAAAAACTGTGTTCCGGAGCAGAACACGAAGCCGGGACTTATGCCTTTCGCTGGCAAGTACTTTACCGGCTCACAAGCCGTTCTGGCAGCTCTGCTTACTCTTCTCCTATCTTTCAAGGTAAGATCCCTGGTTCGAAACCCTTTGGGTCGCGTGTGGTAGCCACGCGGTCAGGGGCGCCTTGACACGGTTCGAGAGGCTCCCCTCCCTGCCCCCCCCCCGCCCCCCTCCCTCCCCCCACACACACTGGAAGCTCGAGTCCTCCCTTGGGCTTGGATGTGTGTGTTGTCGTTAGTCCTTAGCGTAAGTTAGATTCAGTAGTGTGTAAGCCTAGGGACCGATGACCTCAGCAGTTTGGTCCCATAGGAAATTTCCACTATTTCGAAACCCGTCCACGTCCGGGACTCAGAAAGTTTCAAACGAGCGCAGAGTGAAATTCATCCTGGAGTTCTAGAGATTGCTTGACATTTCTGGAAATGCTGTGAGATCGTTTACCAAGGTGTGGCGACTGGACTTCATCCGACTGCAATTACGAGCACATGTTGTTGTTGTGGTCTTCAGTCCTGAGACTGGTTTGATGCAGCTCTCCATGCTACTCTATCCTGTGCAAGCTTTTTCATCTCCCAGTACCTACTGCAACCTACATCCTTCTGAATCTGCTTAGTGTATTCATCTCTTGGTCTCCCTCTACGATTTTTACCCTCCACGCTCCCCTCCAATACTAAATTGGTGATCCCTTGATGCCTCAGAACATGTCCTACCAACCGATGCCTTCTTCTGGTCAAGTTGTGCCACAAACTTCTCTTCTCCCCAATCCTATTCAATACTTCCTCATTAGTTACGTGATCTACCCATCTAATCTTCAGCATTCTTCTGTAGCACCACATTTCGAAAGCTTCTATTCTCTTCTTGTCCAAACTATTTATCGTCCATGTTTCACTTCCATACATGGCTACACTCCATACGAATACTTTCAGAAATGACTTCCTGACACTTAAATCAATACTGGATGTTAACAAATTTCTCTTCTTCAGAAACGCTTTCCTTGTCATTGCCAGCCTACATTTTATATCCTCTCTACTTCGACCATCATCAGTTATTTTGCTCCCCAAATAGCAAAACTCCTTTACTACTTTAAGTGCCTCATTTCCTAATCTAATTCCCTCAGCATCACCTGACTTAATTAGACTACATTCCATTATCCTTGTTTTGCTTTTGTTGATGTTCATCTTATATCCTCCTTTCAAATTCTAAAGGTGGCAGGGGTAAAATACAGGGAGCGAAAGGCTATTTACAATTTGTACAGAAACCAGATGGCAGTTATAAGAGTCGAGGGACATGAAAGGGAAGCAGTGGTTGGGAAGGGAATTAGATTAGGAAATGAGGCACTTAAAGTAGTAAAGGAGTTTTGCTATTTGGGGAGCAAAATAACTGATGATGGTCGAAGTAGAGAGGATATAAAATGTAGGCTGGCAATGGCAAGGAAAGCGTTTCTGAAGAAGAGCACATATCAGTCAATTAACGCGCCAGAAAGTCATCAAACTACGCACCATTCAACCGCTGCTGTAACATACTGACTCAGCTGTGGATTGAGCCCTCTCTGCGACACGCCCTTTCCCACGATAACACCTTTCTCCGATGCCTACGATATCATTTCTGAATGCGCGGCTTTCGTAACGGGCCGCCACGTCATGTACTCGTGATGTTTACAAAGCCGAATGTTCATGACTCATCGTTATCGAACGTGCTCAGCCTTTTGAATGGACGAAGTTCTGAAGATAACACGGTAATAATCTTTTAACGCGTGTCATTTATTTCCGTATTGCTTGTATAAGATAACTTAGCAGTAAACAATCTCCTAACAATGCCATATTACCTGGGTTACTTGTCCACAGAATCTCCGAAATACAGTAGTATTCGTAGACGAGCTAAGTAAACCTAAGCATGTCTTCTATAGCTTAGCGTGGAATGCTCTAGACTGGGAAGTGAATCAGACGATTTATGGCGGTTGCTGTCGTAAACATTACGGTTCACCTGTCCAAATAGACGATTTGAGATGAAATTTGCAAAGATGAATTAATGCTTTTTTTCTTTCATTCGTTTAAGCTGTCTATATTGTATAACATGTGTAAACATGTATAAAATACTGCCCATGTATGTATTCTACTCTGAAAGTGCTGGGCCGAACGTAAAATCGTACGAACAGGGAGGCAGAGACAGTTCAATAGAGAGATGCAAGTGATGGCCTTTGTTTGCAGAATGAGCGAAAGACAAAAAAAATTATAATAAAGAACATTAATAATTAGCTATCGGTGTGTAATGTTGTATAATATGAGGGCAGACATTTGGAGATCGAGTTGTAATGCTCAAAAGTTACTGCTAGAGAATGTATTTACTGCATGTTACCCTTAAGCAAAGAAATATTGTTAAGATTTAGAAGGACACTTGTACAAAAAGTGCTTCTGATCAAAAGTATCCGGACAACAATTCCTGGACTGCAGTATGACGTGTGTCCACTCTTCGCCTTTGTGACGGCTTGAACTCTGCGCTGCAATTTCAGTGAGGTGTCAGAATGTCTGTGGAGGTAACACAGACCATTCACCCTAAGGAGCCAAAATAAGGAAACGTAGTGACGTCGGAGGCAGAGTTTGGAGCAAAGTCGAATTTCTAACTTATCCAGAAGGTGTCTCAATGGGCTCAGGTCGGCGCTGTGGGTAGAGCAGTCCATTTCAGGAATGTTATTGTTGACGAAAATCTGGTTCACAGATGGCGGTTTATGATAGGATTCGTTGTCACGTTGACATAATCTGCGTCTCCCAACTGTACCTCTACTATAAACAGCACGCAATGCTTTTGATGGTAAATTCCTATGGGACCAAACTGCTGAGGTCATCGGTCCCTAGGCTTACACACTACTTAATCTAACTTACGCTAAGGACAACACACACACCCATGCCCGAGGGAGGACTCAAACCTCCGACGGGACGAACCGTACAAGTCGCCCTAGACCGGGTGGCTATCCCGCGAGGCCCACGCAACACTATAAAAGGTGTTCATATCCTACCGCACTTAGCTTTTTCTTCAGCGCAATAAGTTGCCACACCATACATAACAAAAAAAAGGTTAAGACAGGAATGTGGTCTGTCGCCCGTTACAATTCAATCTACACATCAATGAAACAATGGTGGAAATAAAAGAAAGGTTCAAGAGTGGTATTACAATTAAAGGTGAGAGGATATCAATCATAAGACAAGCTAATGACATCACTTTAGTCAGTGAAGCTGCAGACAAATGACATTGAACCGTGGCTGGCTCATGTTATGTGTTGGATCAAACCTTGATTGCTATTCTGTGTTTAGACTCCCGCGGTTATCACGATTATGCTGTTATTCTCTCTCTCCCCGCCAGTAGCAGCAGCGGTGTGTATCGATATTCGCTTCTTGGACTATCTTTGGCCTGGCGCTTAGAGTTTCCGGCTGTGCTGTGTGCGAGGAGTTGGTCGGTTGGCGTGGAGCAGCGAGGAAATCGCCGCGGCGCGTAGTTTGGCAGAGGCCGCTGGCGGCGTCCACGCGCGGTCGTAGTGTGTGGTGCTGTTCCCACTGCTACTAGGTCCGTGGCTCACCAACCCTGGACACGAAAGATGAGTTTTGACTTAATCTAGCAGCAAGTCACGACTGTTCACAGTGTGTCGTTTGGATTTCGTTGTCGGCTGTTGGGACATTCCCTCAAGCAACAACGTATGTTTTTAAGTTTGGAAATTTTAGCCACCCTCTGGTGGAGTTTAACTGTACTTGGTTATTTTGAATTGAAGTGCACCAGCGGAATCTTCTGCCCTATGGCCGTTAACGTTCCAGTTACCTGTCCTGGCCCTTGATGTAAATTCAAGCAGCGTATTTTCCTCATCGTGTTGTCGCTATCCAGCACGGTGTGTAGTTCGCCAGCTCAATGTATAATTGGTTGTGGGCGCCAATACCTTCTACGTTGTTCCATTGAACTTCCTGTTGTGTGCTGGTCGGGTGGAGCGGAAGTTATCTTGTTGGTCGGTCCATTAACTGTCTGTCGGTTGGGTTGTCGTCGGATCGACAGTGGTTGGGCCGACTGCCAGTCTCACCTAAGCCACCGTTAGTGTTTGAATTCCAGGCGGACCCTCGGAAACTTCTGAACGCCGTTGGGAGTACCGCCTTTTCTTATTTGTTCTTATTGTCTGTATTTGTATGGCTTCTAGCCGATTTTCAAATTAAGGTTGTTTTGCCCTTAAGCCGTAACATTGTTTGGGCCTTCAGTCTAATTTAAATAACTGTTTTAAGTAAGGCTTTTGGACTTTTTAAAAATTTAATTTCGTTGAGTCTTAAGTAATGGGCCTTTAGCCGATTTTGAATTAAAGTTGTTTTCATCTTAAGGTGTCGGATTGTTTGGGCCTACAGTCTAATTAAAGAACTGTTTTAAGGTAAGGCCTTTTGCCTTTTAAAAAATCCGATTTTGGTTTGAGTCTTATTGGCTTTCAGCCGATTTTATGTTAAAGTGGTCTTCCCCTTAAGTCATGAGATTGTATGGCGTATTCAGACGGTTATTAAATTCCAAAAATTAATGCTGTGGTTTTTTTTATTTTCTTGGCTCTTGTAATGTTTGGTAAAATAAATAAAGTTGTATGTTCGAGAGTAACTGACAGCCGCTTATTTTGGCCCCTTTCGACAATTTAAACTACCTGTCCTGCACTGCGGTTTTAGCAGGGCGTCTCACACATTATCTGTTGAATGAAGTGAACAGTCTAGTGGGTACAGTATATGGATTGAGAATAAACCGGTGAGAGACAAAAGTAATGAGAAGTAGCAGAACTGAGCGTAGGAAGAAGCTTAACATGAAAACTGATGATCACAGAGTAGATGAAGTTAAGGATTGTTGTTACCTTGAAAGCAAAATAACCAGTAATGGACGGAGTAATGGGGATATAAAAGGCAGACTATCCAGGTCAAGAGAAGTCTACTAGTCTCAAACAACGGTGAGAAGGGAAGTTCTGAGGATGCACGTTTGGAAGAGAGTATTGTAAAGTGCTGAATCATGGGTAGTGGGAAAACCAGAACAAAAGAGAATCGAAGCATCTGAGATGTCATGCTACAGAAGAATGTTGAAAATTAAGTGGACTGATAAGGTAAGGAATGAGGAGCTTCTACACAGAATCGGCGAGGAAAGGAATGTGTGGAAAACACCGACAAGAAGAAGGGACCGGTAGACAAAACATTTATGAGCTATAGAGAGTAAAAACTATAGAGGAAGACAGAGATTGGAATACATCCAATAAATAACTGAGGACATGTGACTACAACCACCCTTCGCGGTACTCGAGGGGCTGTCAGTAGATCACATGAGGACGGCGTGGTGTTAGTTCAGCTGTTGTTCTTCCTTTGCACTTCACAATCAGAGCACCAACATTCGACTTTGGCAGTTTCAGAAGGACTGAAGCGTCGCTGATGGATTTGGTGCACAGGAGATATCCAGTGACCAGTCCATGTACGAAGTCGCTAAACTCTCCTGTCTGACCCATTCAGCTGTTACTACTTCTCACTATAGTTCCCACCTTCTGTTACACAGGCGGATCTGCCACTCGTGACATCTAGTGGAAAATTCCGCATTTCGTGGGGATATACACTCCTGGAAATGGAAAAAAGAACACATTGACACCGGTGTGTCAGACCCACCATACTTGCTCCGGACACTGCGAGAGGGCTGTACAAGCAATGATCACACGCACGGCACAGCGGACACACCAGGAACCGCGGTGTTGGCCGTCGAATGGCGCTAGCTGCGCAGCATTTGTGCACCGCCGCCGTCAGTGTCAGCCAGTTTGCCGTGGCATACGGAGCTCCATCGCAGTCTTTAACACTGGTAGCATGCCGCGACAGCGTGGACGTGAACCGTATGTGCAGTTGACGGACTTTGAGCGAGGGCGTATAGTGGGCATGCGGGAGGCCGGGTGGACGTACCGCCGAATTGCTCAACACGTGGGGCGTGAGGTCTCCACAGTACATCGATGTTGTCGCCAGTAGTCGGCGGAAGGTGCACGTGCCCGTCGACCTGGGACCGGACCGCAGCGACGCACGGATGCACGCCAAGACCGTAGGATCCTACGCAGTGCCGTAGGGGACCGCGCCGCCACTTCCCAGCAAATTAGGGACACTGTTGCTCCTGGGGTATCGGCGAGGACCATTCGCAACCGTCTCCATGAAGCTGGGCTACGGTCCCGCACACCGTTAGGCCGTCTTCCGCTCACGCCCCAACATCGTGCAGCCCGCCTCCAGTGGTGTCGCGACAGGCGTGAATGGAGGGACGAATGGAGACGTGTCGTCTTCAGCGATGAGAGTCGCTTCTGCCTTGGTGCCAATGATGGTCGTATGCGTGTTTGGCGCCGTGCAGGTGAGCGCCACAATCAGGACTACATACGACCGAGGCACACAGGGCCAACACCCGGCATCATGGTGTGGGGATCGATCTCCTACACTGGCCGTACACCACTGGTGATCGTCGAGCGGACACTGAACAGTGCACGGTACATCCAAACCGTCATCGAACCCATCGTTCTACCATTCCTAGACCGGCAAGGGAACTTGCTGTTCCAACAGGACAATGCACGTCCGCATGTATCCCGTGCCACCCAACGTGCTCTAGAAGGTGTAAGTCAACTACCCTGGCCAGCAAGATCTCCGGATCTGTCCCACATTGAGCATGTTTGGGATTGGATGAAGCGTCGTCTCACGCGGTCTGCACGTCCAGCACGAACGCTGGTCCAACTGAGGCGCCAGGTGGAAATGGCATGGCAAGCCGTTCCACAAGACTACATCCAGCATCTCTACGATCGTCTCCATGGGAGAATAGCAGCCTGCATTGCTGCGAAAGGTGGATATACACTGTACTAGTGCCGACATTGTGCATGCTCTGTTGCCTGTGTCTATGTACCTGTGGTTCTGTCAGTGTGATCATGTGATGTATCTGACCCCAGGAATGTGTCAATAAAGTTTCCCCTCCCTGGACAATGAATTCACGGTGTTCTTATTTCAATTTCCAGGAGTGTATGTATATCTTCGATTAGATTATAAGCAATTACAGTGTGATGGCATACTACGTCGAATTCCTTTGCGTTAATATGCAATAAACGATAGCTCATTTCCTCAAACATAAACTTTATGTGCGATACCATATATGAAACCAAAGTGCATGTGTGTGCAATCTCTGTCCCACCCGAACATCCCACCTTTAAAAACTGTTCGTCATAAAGTTTATTTAACTTCTAGAAACAGCTGTATTAGACCGCCGCAACTTCCGTATCCACCTTCTGTTCCCCACGCGCATCATCTACCACCTCATCCCCTTCCCCCACCTTCTTTTCCTTGACCACATCTGCACCCTGTGTATCGTCTGCCGAAGCGATCCCTCCCTCCCCTGGTGCCCCCTCCCTCTCCACCTCCAGCCTGTTGCCGCCCTCTCTCCATCTCCTTTGCCAATGCAACTTCCAGCACGCACCCTTCCCGCATAATGAGCTTTGCCCTGACATCTATCCCTCCTACCAACTCTAACCCCGTCTTCCTCCCCCTACTCCTCAGCCCCTGAGTGGTTTTCCCCCTCCGACTCCCCCTCCCTCTGTCTCTGCAGCCTATGTCTACACTCTTCATCTCTCGCCCCACCTGTCTCCTGCCTCTTGGTGCATCCACTACCTCCCTTTTTCCTCTTCCTACCGCCCCTTCCTCCCCTCTTTTTCTATCCTCTCCAGCCTCCAGTCCCTCGGCAGGCTCCAACCAGCGATTTTTATTCTTTGTGGGTGTTCCGTCGTTTCCAGTGGTTCTTTTAAGTGCCCCCTCAGTGTGATTTTTATACTGCGGGCGTCTTTTAACTTGTGTTTGACTCTAGTGATTTGAAGTGTGCAACGAATTGCCACGTGTGTTCTTTTATGTCGACTTTTTAACTGTCCCCCAGTGCATGTCCCCATATTAGTGCATAATCTCCCACCATCTCCATTTACTGTGTTTTTTAAGTCCCCCTTTTATCTCCCTTTTTCTGTAAGAGTTCCCCTTTCATGTATTTTTGTAAAGCCATTTGGCTAAAGAGCAGTGGACTGTGCTGCTGCCGACCCTCCCCTACCCATAAAATTACAATAAAGAAAAAAAACTATATTAGATCTACCCATCAGTATTCTGACCCCATCAATAATTTTAACAGCAAATTGATTAAATAATAATTACATCACTATCAAATGTAATAATTTTATTAAATTAAGACACCCAATATCAATAATACTTTTCATTATCTTAACTTTCAAGAACGCGAAGTCACCATATTGGATACAGCTTCATATATTATATCTTAGCTTCCTGTCTTCATTTGTCACGAGCTAGGACCAACTTGTATTCTATCGTATTGTATGTTAAGCGGGGACCTAGAAACGACGGAGAGGCTCCGTCCCCACTGGAGCCGCAGTGGTCTACAACCCCACGACGACTGCCGCAGTCCACTTCACCCCTCCACCGCCCCACCCTGAACCCTGGGTTATTGTGCGGTTCGGCCCCCGGTGGACCCCCTCCCCCCCTCCCCCAGGGAACGTCTCACACAAGTGTAACCCCTATGTTCGCGTGGTAGAGTAATGGTGGTGTACGCGTACGCGGAGAACTTGTTAGCGCAGCAATCGCCGACATAGTGTAACTGAGGCGGAATAAGCGGAACCAGTCCGCTTTTGCCGAGGCAAATCGAAAACCGCCTAAACACCATCCACAGACTGGACGGTTTACCAGACCTCGACACAAGTCCGCCGGACGGATTCGTGCCGGGGACCAGGCGCTCCTTCCCGCCTGGAAAGCCGTGCGTTAGACCGCACGCCCAACCGGGCGGGCAGGAGCAGCTTACTTGAACATATCTTTGACCACAGAAAACAAACAGTAGAAACGAACAAAAAGTAAACCGATTCACGTGTGCATTTGAAGTGTAACACGAATTTATATTTTTAACTAACGTATCGGGACTATGCTCCAGCCTGAACGCTGAAAGGCATAATCAGTCTTAAATGATGATGATGATGATGAACTAACGTATCGACTAAATACTTCCATCGTATATCCGACAAAACGAACTTTGCTACAAGTATTTTTGTAAGTCAGATTACTTCAACAATTGTTTCACGTACTAAGTAGTTCTGTAGCAAAAGACAATACAAAATCCGCAAATCTCACTGTGTCCATGTGGCTGGCTGTACGCTACTCATAAAATTTCCATAGACAGCAGTAAAATCAGATACAGCGCATAGCGATCAATTGTACGAGCAGAAACTGTTCGAAAGGCTATGAAAATTTTATAGGTGTCGATGTGGAGTATTTGAATTTTAAATGTGCGTTGTGAAATCGCAGAAAAGTAAAAAACAAAGAGAACGTTAGTGAATAAAGTGAAGAAAAGATCGAAACTAGTAAAATTACATTGAAGAGCCAAAGTAACTGGTACACCAGCCTAACATCGTGTAGGACCCCCACGAGCTTGTAGAAGTGCCGCAGCATGACGTGGCATGGAGTGAACTTAATGTTTCAAATAGTGCTGGAGGGAACTGACACCATCAACCCTGCAGGGCTGTCCTTAAATCCTTTAGGGTACAAGGGGACAGGGATCTCTTCTGAACAGCACGTAGCAAGGCATACCGGATAATGCTCAATAATGTTCATTTCTAGGGCGTTTGTTGACCAGCGGAAATGTTCAAGCTTCAGAAGAGTGAACCTGGAGTCACTCTGTAGAATTTCTGGACCTCTGGGGTGTCTCATTGTCCTACTGGAATTGCCCAAGTCCTTTGGAATGCACAACGGACATGAATGGATGCAGGTGATCAGACAGGATGCTTTGTGCGTGTCACCTGTCAGAATCGTATCTAGACGTATCAGGGGTCCCACATCGCTCCAACTGCACAAGACCCACACCATTACAGAGCCTCCAGCAGCTTTACTGCCCCCCCCCCCCCCTGACGTACAGAGTCCATGGATTCATGAGTTCGGCTCCATACCTGTACACGTCCATCCGCTCGATAAAATCTGAAACGAGATTCGTCCGACCAGACAACATGTTTCCAGTCATCATCAGTCCCATGTCAATCCTGATGGGCCCAGGCGAGGTGTAAAGCATTGTGTCGTGCAGTCCCCAACGCTACGCGAGGGGGCCTTCGGCTCCGAAATCACATATCGATGCTGTTTCGTTGAATGGTTCGCATACTGCCACTTGTTGATGGTCCAGCATTGAAATCTGCGGCAATTTAGAGAAGGGTTGCACTTCTGTCGCGTTGAACGATTCTATTCAGTCGTGGTTGGACCCGTTCTTGCAGGATCATTTTCCGGCGACAGCAATGTCAGAGATTTGATGTTTTGTCGGTGCACTCGTCTAATTTTCGTACGGGAAAATCCCCACTTCATAGGACAATCCATTACGTAAAGGGAGACGAAAATCTAATAGTCATGGGAGACTGGAATGCAGTTGTAGGGGAAGGAGGTGAAGAAATGTTTACAGGAGAATATAGGCTTGGGACCAGGAATGAGAGAGGAGAAAGACTAATTGAGTTCTGTAACAGGTTTCAGCTAGTAATAGCGAATACGTTGTTCAAGAATCACAAGAGGAGGAGGAAAATGCCGGGTCAGACGGAAAGATTTCAGTTAGATTACATCATGGTCAGACAGAGGTTCCGAAATCGGATACTGGATTGTAAGGCGTACCCAAGAGCAGATATAGACTTAAATCACAATATAGAGGTGACGAAGAGTAGGCTGAAGTTTAAGACATTAGTCAGGAAGAATCAATATGCAAACAAATGGGATACAAAAGTACTAAGGAATGACGAAATACGCTTGACATTCTGGAAGACAATAGATATAGCAATAAGGAATAGATCAGTAGGCAGTACAGTTGAAGAGGAATGGACATCGCTAAGAAGGGCCATCACAGAAGCTGGAAAGAAAAACATAGGTAGAAAGAAGGTAATTGCGAAGAAACCATGAATAACAGAAGAAATACTTCATTTGATCGATGAAAGGAGTAAGTACAAAAATGTTCCGGAAAACTCAGGTATACAGAAATACAAGTCACTGAGGAATGAAATAAATAGGAAATGCAGGGAAGCTAAGATGAAATGGCTTGATGAAAAATGTGAAGAAATCGAAAAAGAAATGATTGTCGGAAGGACAGATTTAGCATACGGGAAAGTCAAAACAACCTTCTGTGATATTAAAAGAAAATGTGGTAACATTAAGAGTGCAACGGGAACTCCACTGCTAAATGGAGAGAGCGGATAGGTGGAAAGAATGCACTGAAAGCTCTATGTATGATAGAAGAGGATACAGGAGTCGATTTGAAGACAAACGGGACCCAGTATTACAATTTAAAAGAGCTTTGGTGGACTTAAGATCAAATAAGAAATAAGGGATAGATAACATTACATCAGAATTTGTAAAATCATTGGGGGAAGTGGCAACAAAACGACTATTCACGTTGGTGTGTAGAATGTATGAGTCTAGCGACATACCATCTGATATCCACACAATTCCGAAGACAAGTGCGAGAATTATCGAACAATCAGCTGAACATTCAAATAACTTCCGGGAATTCAGCCAGGTAACACTTTCAGCGACCGCCGATATTTCGGCGGGAGAACACCCCGCCATTTTCAAGGCAAACTGCAACGGACAGGCGGCGTACATGCAAATTTAATACCTCGGTTCTCGGACCCAAGCAGGAAAGATAACACACACACACTGAGCACTAGTGCCACCAAAGATGGCCAAAGTCAGAGCTATCGATAGTGAGACTATGAATTCGCAGGTGAGGTAGCATTGAGTCTGTCCCTCTGTTTCTTGACAAGGGAGAGAGCCGGATTCCAAACAGAGTTTAAACAGAAACCTCCATCCCTGTTAACAAGGTTGCTCGCTAATTTAATCTCAACTGCCTCCCAATAGCTGGACGTGCATGCCAATATCTCGGTGTTATTATATAACATGGGGTGACCAGTATCCAAGCAATGTTCGGCAATAGCAGATCTATTTTGCTGCTGTAATCGTGTGTGCCGTTTATGCTCAGTACATCTGTCCTCCACGGTCCTGATAGTTTGACCAATATATGCCATGCCGCAGCTACAAGGGACACGATATACACCCGCCTTACGCAGTCCAAGATCATCCTTAACGGAACTCAAAAGTGCTCTAATTTTAGATGGAGGTCGGAAAACACATTTCACATCGTATTTCCGTAAAATACGACCGATCTTATTGGACGTGTTTCCTACGTAAGGCAAGAAGGCAGTAGACTTAGGTGTTGACTCAGAATTATCATCAATCTCCTGATGTACAGTCGGTCGATAGCGCAACGCACGTTCAATCTGTCTATCACTGTAACCATTTTGACGAAATGTAACTTCAAGATGGGACAGCTCAGCTGGCAAAGTCTCAGCGTCAGAAACGATATGTGTCCTGTGTACCAAGGTACGAAGTACCCCTTCACGCTGAGCCGAATGGTGACAACTATTAGCTTGTAAGTACAAGTCGGTGTGAGTACTTTTCCTGTAGACTGCATGTCCCAATGATCCATCATCCTTCCTCCTAACCAACACGTCGAGAAAGGGAAGGCAACCATCCTTTTCCACCTCCATCGTAAAACGAATGTTCGGGTGGATCGAGTTCAGATGTTCTAGAAAGACATTCAAATTCTCCATACCGTGAGGCCAAACAACGAAGGTATCGTCAACGTATCTATAGAAACAGGCGGGTTTTAAAGGCGCCGCCTCCAATGCACGTTCCTCGAAGTCTTCCATAAACAAATTTGCGATCACAGGAGACAACGGACTACCCATCGCAACTCCATCTGTCTGCTCGTAATACTGGTCATTAAATAAAAAGTAAGTGGATGTCAACACATGCCTAAAGAGATTAGTTAAATCAGCACCAAACCTGGCTTCAATTAACCGCAACGAATCAGACAGAGGAACACGAGTGAAGAGAGAGACCACATCGAAACTCACTAAAATATCAGAGTCATTCAGCCTCAGTCCCTCCAAACGACGTAAAAAATCAGCTGAGTTCCTGATATGATGTTCACACCGTCCTACTTGTGGACTCAACAGAGAAGCAAGATGCTTGGATACACAATATGTCGGGGCGCCAATGTTACTCACTATAGACGGAAAGGAACCCCTTCCTTATGAACCTTTGGAAGGCCATATAACCTAGGGGGAACCGCACTATAGGTGTTAAGCCTCTTGATTGTGTCCTGCGACAAACCACTTTTCTTCAGGAGGCTGTTGGTCTTTCTCTAAACACTTTTCGTGGGGTCAGCATCGATCCTGCGATACGTTGAATCAGATAGTAAACGTTGCATCTTTTGTACATAATCATGTTTATTTAAAACAACGGTGGCATTGCCCTTGTCAGCAGGTAAAATAACAATACTGGGATCACCTTTGAGAGAGCGTAAAGCAGCCCTCTCTGCTGCTGTTACATTACTCTTGGGTGGACGAGCCCTAGTCAAAACACGGCATGCCTCCCTCCTAACTTCCTCTGCAGCGTCAGGAGGTAGTTTGCAAACTGCCTGTTCAATTGAACTAATAAAATCAACTACCGGCAAATTCTTCGGAGTGGGTGCAAAATTTAATCCCTTCCCTAGCACGGATAAGGTTGCGTCGTCAAAAGATTTCTCTGTGAGATTTATCACAGAACGTCGAGATATAACATCCGACTCCGCGCGATGAAAACGTTCAAACTTTGCCAAATGCCGGGCAGTAACGGAGTTGTACTCCCAGTCAGCTTGGGTCCATGAGGCACCGTCCAACCAATCCCAAGTGAAATCAGACACTTCAGATGCAACCATTAAATGAAAACGATACAATTCTTTGGAAACAGAATCCAAACGTCGACGAGTAAAACGAATCCTTTCGCGAACAAGAGCCAAGCCAGCACGTTGCTTAATTCGATTGGCGGCAGGAGAATTAATATGGTGCACAACCTTAGCAAATGTTGGGACATGATTTTCATCACGACACCTCAACAAAAACGACAAAGCACATTGCAGTCTAACTCGACAGCTACGAAGTTTATCCAACTTACGTAAACACCGATACATTTCCTCCCCGTAGAGGATAATGTACAGAAGAATGGAAAAAAATTGAGGATGTGCTAGATGATGATCAGTTTGGGCGTAGAAAAGGTAAAGGCACGAGAGAGGCAATTCTGACGTTGTGGTTGATAATGGAAGCGTGACTAAAGAAAAATCAAGAGACGTTCATAGGATTTGTCGAGCTGGAAAAAGCCTTCGACAATGTAAAATGGTGCAAGATGTTCGAAATTCTGAGAAAAACAGGGATAAGCCATAGGGAGAGACGGGTAATATACAGTATGTATAAGAGCCAAGAGAGAATAAGTAAGAGTGGACGACCAAGAACGAAGTGCTGGGATTAAAAAGGGTGTAACACAGGGATGTAGTCTTTCCCTCCTACTGTTGAATCTGTACATCGAAGAAGCAATGATGGAAATAAAAGAAAGGTTCAGGAGTGGAATTAAAATTCTAGGGGAAAGGATATTAATGATATGATTCGCCGATGACATTGCTATCCTAAGTGAAAGTGAAGAAGAATTACATGATCTGCTGAACGGAATGAACAATGTAATAAGTGCAGAATATGGACAGAGAGCAAATGGAAAAAAGATGAAAGTAATGAGATGCAGCAGAAATTAGAACAGCGAGATACTTAACAACAGGATTGATGGTCACGAAGCACATGAAGTTAAGGATTTCTGCTTCCTAGGCAGTAAAATAAGCAATGAGGGACGCAGCAAGGAGGACATCAAAAGCAGATCAGCAATGGCAAAAAGGGCTTTCCTAGCCAAGAGAAGTCTGGTAGTTCAAACACAGGTCTTAATTTGAGGAAGAAATTTCTAAGAACGTACGTCTGGAGTACAGCATAGTATGGTAGTGAAACATGGACTGTGGAAAAACTGGGGCACAATAGAATCGAATCATTTGAGATGTGGTGCTACAGACGAATGCTGAAAATTAGGTGGACTAATCAGGTAAGGAATGAGGAGGTTCTGCGCAGAATCGGAGAGGAAAGAAATATGTGAAAAACACTGATAAGGAGGACAGGATGGTAGGACATCTGCTAAGACATGAGGGAATGACTTCCATGATACTAGAGGGAGCTGTAGAGGGCAAAAACTGTAGAGGAAGACAGAGATTGGAATACATCCGGCAAATGATTGACGACGTAGTTTGCAAGCGCTGCTCTGAGCTGAAGAGGTTGGCACAGGAGAGGAATTCGTGGCGGGCTGCATCAAACCAGTCAGAAGACTGATGACCCAAAAAGAAAAAAGGAAATAACTCTGCTGGCGTATGCTGTCGTCAGCGCACCGGTTGACAAAGATGAAGCGCGAAGATCGATTAGTAGCCGCTGGATCAAGCGCGCCTATCACGAGAGATGCCAGAGACTCCCCCACAAGCAACAGGCCCCCAACGCCCTCTCCACAGCATGTGTTTAGGCCGCACCCACTGACTGGAGGGCCTCTCTGAATCGTCAAGTTTAGCGTCTTTCAGTTTGCTCGCAGAGCGAATTTAGCCTCGTCACAGGTTACGACATTACATAGCGACCAGATTAGTGACTTTAGCGGGACTAGTTACCTCTACCAGAAGATGTTTGGTTTGTGGGGTGCTGAACTGGGTGGTCATCAATGCCCGTACATAGTCCAAGTTTTTACACAGTCCAATTTTTTTTTCTTTTTACAATCCAATCTAGCCATTCTCGCGAATGATGATGATGATTATGATGAAATGATGAGGACACCACAAACACCCAGCGCCAAGGCAGACAAAATCCCCAACTCAATTGGGAATCGAACCCGGAGACCCTGAGGCAGCAACGCGAGCCACTAGACCACGAGCTGCGGACGTTATCTTAACCAGAACTGTACTTTACTAGCTCGTCATTACATCAGTGTGCAGGAGAACTATTACTGATGAGCTTGTACCACAACACATGGACTCTAAGTTGCCAGTTCATGTAAATAAACAACAGTAGTAATCTACGTGTGCATTTGTGTTGTAGAAAGAGGATACTCCACACCCATAACAACATCCACTCCCTTGGTTCCATGCGGTACAAGACTCTACAATAACATGCGGCAACACAGCAAGTTACATTTTGTGCAATATGACTGTAAGTACAGCGTATGTCAACACATGCTGTGCAAAGCAAATGTTAAGTATTTTGCCCGATAACGCTTAATTTGTGACGGGTGCAACTTCTGACCATAACTGCATGTTGCACGGTACTGTCCTTGAGCCACTTGTGCTTCTATGTGTGCTTCGAAACATCAAAAATGGTTCAAATGGCTCTGAGGACTATGGGACTTAACTGCTGAGGTCATCAGTCCCCTAGAAATTACAACTACTTAAAACTAACTAACCTAAGGACATCACACACAGCCATGCCCGAGGCAGGATTCGAACCTGCGACCGTAGTGGTCGCGCGGTTCCAGACTATAGCGCCTAAAACCACTCAGCCACTCCGGCGGGCCTCGAAACATCGATTGTAGACACGCTGAAGACAGAAAAAAGCGACACCTTATGAAGAAGTTATGCAAATTGGTCGCAAATTGATATTCATACGGGTGTCGACGGAAATTGCTGCAGAGCAACTGTCAGTACGGTGCCATAAAGTCTGTTACCGACGACTGTGCCGCTAAAGCGGAGTTATTGAACGCAGTTTTCCGAAATTCCTTCACCAGGGAAGACGAATGGAATATTCCAGAATTTGAAACACGAACAGCTGCTAGCATCTTAGGGGTTGCGAAGCAATTTAAATCGCTTGACACGGGCAAGTCTTGAGGTCCAGATTGTATACCGATTAGTTTCCTTTCAGATTACGCTGATACAATAGTCCCTACTTAGCAATCATATACAACCGCTCGCTCACCGATAGATCTGTACCTGCAGATTGGAAAATTGCGCAGGTCGAACCTATATCATTGACGTCGGTTTGCAGTAGGGTTTTGGAGCATATATGGTATTCAAACATTGTGAATCACCTCAAAGGGAACGATCTATTGATACGTAATCAGCATGGTTTCAGAAAACATCGTTCTTGTGCAACGCAGCTAGCTCTTTATTCGCACGAAGTAATGGCCGCTATCGACAGGGGATCTCAAGTTGATTCCGTATTTCTAGATTTCCGGAAAGCTTTTGACACCGTTTCTCACAAGCGACTTCTAATCAAGCTGTGGGCCTATGGGGTATCGTCTCAGTTGTGCGACTGGATTCGTGATTTCCTGTCAGGAAGGTCGCAGTTCGTAGTAATAGACGGCAAATCATCGAGTAAAACTGAAGTGATATGGGGTGTTACCCAGGGAAGCGTCCTGGGACCTCTGCTGTTCCTGATCAATATAAATGACCTGGGTGAGAATCTGAGCAGTTCTCTTAGGTTGTTCGCAGATGATGCTGTAAT
The DNA here is from genome assembly GCF_023864345.2 of Schistocerca serialis cubense. NCBI lineage: Eukaryota > Metazoa > Arthropoda > Insecta > Orthoptera > Acrididae > Schistocerca > Schistocerca serialis. The sequence goes on along the minus strand of NC_064647.1, from coordinate 177,519,748 downwards.
TTACCGTCTAGTAAGGTCATCCGAAGACCAGTATCAGTTGCAAAGCGATTTAGAAAAGATTGCTGTATAGTGTGGCAGGTGGCGGTTGACGCTAAATAACGTAAAGTGTGAGGTGATCCACATGAGTTCCAAAAGAAATCCGTTGGAATTCGATTACTGGATAAATAGCACAATTCTCAAGGCTGTCAATTTAACTAAGTACCTGGATGTAAAAATTACGAACAACTTCAGTTGGAAAGACCACATAGACAATATTGTGGGGAAGGCGAGCCAAAGGTTGCGTTTCATTGGCAGGACACTTAGAAGATGTAACAAGTCCACTAAAGAGACAGCTTACACTACACTCGTTCGTCCTCTGTTAGAATATTGCTGCGCGGTGTGGGATCCTTACCAGGTGGGATTGACGGAGGACATCGAAAGGGTGCAAAAAAGGGCAGCTCGTTTTGTATTATCACGTAATAGGGGAGAGAGTGTGGCAGATATTATACGCGAGTTGGGATGGAAGTCATTAAAGCAAAGACGTTTTTCGTCGCGGCGAGATCTATTTACGAAATTTCAGTCACCAACTCTCTCTTCCGAATGCGAAAATATTTTGTTGAGTCCAACGTACATAGGTAGGAATGATCATCAAAATAAAATAAGAGAAATCAGAGCTCGAACAGAAAGGTTTAGGTGTTCGTTTTTCCCGCGCGCTGTTCGGGAGTGGAATGGTAGGGAGATAGTACGATTGTGGTTCGATGAACCCTCCGCCAAGCACTTAAATGTGAATTGCAGAGTAATCATGTAGATGTAGATGCAGATTTCATTCCATGTACTCACATGGACAGTAACTATGCCTGGCGGACAGACGCATGAACAGTATACGCAGATGTCAGCATTTGAGAGAGGACGTGTATTTGAGTTCAAAGAAGCCGGTTGGAGTTATTTGCGAATCGCTCGACATTTGAATAGAAGCGATGTCACTGTTCGATGCTGGTCGCAGGAATGGGTGGACAATGACCGAACACAGCGTCAAGAAGGAGACGATAGATCGTGAGAGAGGCAGTCAGAGTCCCAGACTGATCATTATCATCGATCCGAGGTGCTACTGGTGTTCCAGTGTTAGTCGGCTCACGGCGCCGCTTGCACCCACTACCATTGACCTCTGTACACCAACAAGCCCGGTTGATGTGTTGTCGAGCACATTCGGGCTGGAATCTCATCCACATGAGCAGAATTGTCCTCACTGACGAATTAAGTTCCAATGACGCGCGAAGACGTGTATGGGGATTCCCTCTACAGTGATGGGATAAAACCTATTGCCCACCATACGACCCGACAACCAAGAGTGATGGTCTGTTGTGCCATTTCTTTTCATAGTAGGACCTCTTTGGTTGGCATACGTGCCAACCTTACAGCACAACGGTACGTGGATGATATTCTACTCACTGATTCGTTGTCCTTTATGGCAAACCATCCTAGACTTACATTTCAGCAAGATAATGCCCGCCCGCACACAGCAAGAGTTTCTACTGCATGTCTTTGTGCCTGCCAAACCGTACCTCGGCCAGAAAGGTAACGGGTTCCCTCCCTAATTTGAGTAACTGAGAACGTTTGGAGCATTATGGGCAAGGCTCTCCAACCAGCACCGGATTTCGATGATCCAACGCGTCAGTTTGACAGTTTGGCATGATATCCCTCAAGAGGACATCCAACAACTGCCAATCAATGCCGAGCGGTATAACTGAGCAGTGGCGGGCCGACCAGCAGTATCTCTGACATGAGTAGTACGATCGATTTCCTAGTACAGAGGTTTGCCTTGGGGCTTGGGCTAGTGCCGAACGCGAGTTACAGGGAACAACGCTTTGAGAACGGGAGGCGGCGGTGCGCGAGTCGGTGATTGGCTGGCGGGCAGGAGAGAAGACGGCGTGCCTGAGGCCGGGCGGCGGTTGTAACGTGGTTATACTGGAGGCGGCCGGAGTTTGCCGGCGCTGTGCTTTCTCCGGCAACCTCGTGAGCTGTGGATG